>NW_024399988.1:0-95786 GCF_905171765.1 Bufo bufo
ATACTGTAAGAGCAGTGAGACTATGGACTCTTTACTGTAAGAGCAGTGAGACTATGGACTCTTTACTGTAAGAGCAGTGAGACTATGACTCTATACTGTAAGAGCAGTGAGACTATGGACTCTTTACTGTAAGAGCAGTGAGACTATGGACTCTTTACTGTAAGAGCAGTGAGACTATGGACTCTATACTGTAAGAGCAGTGAGACTATGGACTCTTTACTGTAAGAGCAGTGAGACTATGGACTCTTTACTGTAAGAGCAGTGAGACTATGGACTCTTTACTGTAAGAGCAGTGAGACTATGGACTCTTTACTGTAAGAGCAGTGAGACTATGGACTCTTTACTGTAAGAGCAGTGAGACTATGGACTCTATACTGTAAGAGCAGTGAGACTATGGACTCTTTACTGTAAGAGCAGTGAGACTATGGACTCTTTACGGTAATGGCAGTGGGACTATGGACTCTTTACTGTAAGAGCAGTGAGGCTATGTACTCTTTACTGTAAGAGCAGTGAGACTATGGACTCTTTACTGTAAGAGCAGTGAGACTATGGACTCTTTACTGTAAGAGCAGTGAGACTATGGACTCTTTACTGTAAGAGCAGTGAGACTATGGACTCTTTACTGTAAGAGCAGTGAGACTATGGACTCTATACTGTAAGAGCAGTGAGACTATGGACTCTTTACTGTAAGAGCAGTGAGACTTTGCACTCTATACAGTAAGAGCAGTGAGACTATGGACTCTTTATTGTAAGAGCAGTGAGACTATGGACTCTATACTGTAAGAGCAGTGAGCCTATAAAGTCTTTACTGTAAGAGCAGTGAGACTATGGGGCTCTTTACTGTAAGAGCAGTGAGACTATGGACTCTTTACTGTAACAGCAGTGAGACTATGGAGTCTTTACTGTAAGAGCAGTGAGACTATGGACTCTTTACTGTAAGAGCAGTGAGACTATGGACTCTTTACTGTAAGAGCAGTGAGACTATGGACTCTTTACTGTAAGAGAAGTGAGACTATGGATTCTTTACTGTAAGAGCAGTAAGACTATGGACTCTTTACGGTAATGGCAGTGGGACTATGGACTCTTTACTGTAAGAGCAGTGAGACTATGGACTCTTTAGTGTAAGAGCAGTGAGACTATAAACTCTTTAGTGTAAGAGCAGTGAGACTGTGGACTCTTTACTGTAAGAGCAGTGAGACTATGGACTCTTTACTGTAAGAGCAGTGAGACTATGGACTCTATACTGTAAGAGCAGTGAGACTATGGACTCTTTACTGTAAGAGCAGTGAGACTATGGACTCTATACTGTAAGAGCAGTGAGACTATGGACTCTTTACAGTAAGAGCAGTGAGACTATGGACTCTATACTGTAAGAGCAGTGAGACTATGGACTCTTTACTGTAAGAGCAGTGAGACTATGGACTCTATACTGTAAGAGCAGTGAGACTATGGACTCTTTACTGTAAGAGCAGTGAGACTATGGACTCTTTACTGTAAGAGCAGTGAGACTATGGACTCTATACTGTAAGAGCAGTGAGACTATAGACTCTATACTGTAAGAGCAGTGAGACTATGGACTCTTTAGTGTAAGAGCAGTGAGACTATGGACTCTTTACTGTAAGAGCAGTGAGACTATGGACTCTTTACTGTAAGAGCAGTGAGACTATGGACTCTTTACTGTAAGAGCAGTGAGACTATGGACTCTATACTGTAAGAGCAGTGAGACTATAGACTCTATACTGTAAGAGCAGTGAGACTATGGACTCTTTACTGTAAGAGCAGTGAGACTATGGACTCTTTACTGTAAGAGCAGTGAGACTATGGACTCTATACTGTAAGAGCAGTGAGACTATGGACTCTTTACTGTAAGAGCAGTGAGACTATGGACTCTTTACTGTAAGAGCAGTGAGACTATGGACTCTTTACTGTAAGAGCAGTGAGACTATGGACTCTTTACTGTAAGAGCAGTGAGACTATGGACTCTTTACTGTAAGAGCAGTGAGACTATGGACTCTATACTGTAAGAGCAGTGAGACTATGGACTCTTTACTGTAAGAGCAGTGAGACTATGGACTCTTTACGGTAATGGCAGTGGGACTATGGACTCTTTACTGTAAGAGCAGTGAGGCTATGTACTCTTTACTGTAAGAGCAGTGAGACTATGGACTCTTTACTGTAAGAGCAGTGAGACTATGGACTCTTTACTGTAAGAGCAGTGAGACTATGGACTCTTTACTGTAAGAGCAGTGAGACTATGGACTCTTTACTGTAAGAGCAGTGAGACTATGGACTCTATACTGTAAGAGCAGTGAGACTATGGACTCTTTACTGTAAGAGCAGTGAGACTTTGCACTCTTTACTGTAAGAGCAGTGAGACTATGGACTCTTTACTGTAAGAGCAGTGAGACTATGGACTCTATACTGTAAGAGCAGTGAGCCTATGAAGTCTTTACTGTAAGAGCAGTGAGACTATGGACTCTTTACTGTAAGAGCAGTGAGACTATGGACTCTTTACTGTAACAGCAGTGAGACTATGGAGTCTTTACTGTAAGAGCAGTGAGACTATGGACTCTTTACTGTAAGAGCAGTGAGACTATGGACTCTATACTGTAAGAGCAGTGAGACTATGGACTCTTTACTGTAAGAGAAGTGAGACTATGGATTCTTTACTGTAAGAGCAGTAAGACTATGGACTCTTTACGGTAATGGCAGTGGGACTATGGACTCTTTACTGTAAGAGCAGTGAGACTATGGACTCTTTAGTGTAAGAGCAGTGAGACTATAAACTCTTTAGTGTAAGAGCAGTGAGACTGTGGACTCTTTACTGTAAGAGCAGTGAGACTATGGACTCTTTACTGTAAGAGCAGTGAGACTATGGACTCTATACTGTAAGAGCAGTGAGACTATGGACTCTTTACTGTAAGAGCAGTGAGACTATGGACTCTATACTGTAAGAGCAGTGAGACTATGGACTCTTTACTGTAAGAGCAGTGAGACTATGGACTCTATACTGTAAGAGCAGTGAGACTATGGACTCTTTATTGTAAGAGCAGTGAGACTATGGACTCTATACTGTAAGAGCAGTGAGACTATGGACTCTTTACTGTAAGAGCAGTGAGACTATGGACTCTGTACTGTAAGAGCAGTGAGACTATGGACTCTTTACTGTAAGAGCAGTGAGACTATGGACTCTTTACTGTAAGAGCAGTGAGACTATGGACTCTATACTGTAAGAGCAGTGAGACTATAGACTCTATACTGTAAGAGCAGTGAGACTATGGACTCTTTAGTGTAAGAGCAGTGAGACTATGGACTCTTTAGTGTAAGAGCAGTGAGACTGTGGAATCTTTACTGTAAGAGCAGTGAGACTATGGACACTTTACTGTAAGAGCAGTGAGACTATGGACTCTATACTGTAAGAGCAGTGAGACTATGGACTCTATACTGTAAGAGCAGTGAGACTATGGACTCTTTACTGTAAGAGCAGTGAGACTATGGACTCTTTACTGTAAGAGCAGTGAGACTATGGACTCTATACTGTAAGAGCAGTGAGACTATGGACTCTTTACTGTAAGAGCAGTGAGACTATGGACTCTTTACTGTAAGAGCAGTGAGACTATGGACTCTTTACTGTAAGAGCAGTGAGACTATGGACTCTTTACTGTAAGAGCAGTGAGACTATGGACTCTTTACTGTAAGAGCAGTGAGACTATGGACTCTATACTGTAAGAGCAGTGAGACTATGGACTCTTTACTGTAAGAGCAGTGAGACTATGGACTCTTTACTGTAAGAGCAGTGAGACTATGGACTCTATACTGTAAGAGCAGTGAGACTATGGACTCTTTACTGTAAGAGCAGTGAGACTATGGACTCTTTAGTGTAAGAGCAGTGAGACTATAAACTCTTTAGTGTAAGAGCAGTGAGACTGTGGACTCTTTACTGTAAGAGCAGTGAGACTATGGACTCTTTACTGTAAGAGCAGTGAGACTATGGACTCTTTACGGTAAGAGCAGTGGGACTATGGACTCTTTACTGTAAGAGCAGTGAGACTATGGACTCTTTACTGTAAGAGCAGTGAGACTATGGACTCTTTACTGTAAGAGCAGTGAGACTATGGACTCTTTACTGTAAGAGCAGTGAGACTATGGACTCTTTACTGTAAGAGCAGTGAGACTATGGACTCTTTACTGTAAGAGCAGTGAGACTATGGACTCTATACTGTAAGAGCAGTGAGACTATGGACTCTTTACTGTAAGAGCAGTGAGACTATGGACTCTATACAGTAAGAGCAGTGAGACTATGGACTCTTTATTGTAAGAGCAGTGAGACTATGGACTCTATACTGTAAGAGCAGTGAGACTATAAAGTCTTTACTGTAAGAGCAGTGAGACTATGGGGCTCTTTACTGTAAGAGCAGTGAGACTATGGACTCTTTACTGTAACAGCAGTGAGACTATGGAGTCTTTACTGTAAGAGCAGTGAGACTATGGACTCTTTACTGTAAGAGCAGTGAGACTATGGACTCTATACTGTAAGAGCAGTGAGACTATGGACTCTTTACTGTAAGAGCAGTGAGACTATGGACTCTTTACTGTAAGAGCAGTGAGACTATGGACTTTACTGTAAGAGCAGTGAGACTATGGACTCTTTACTGTAAGAGCAGTGAGACTATGGACTCTTTAGTGTAAGAGCAGTGAGACTATGGACTCTTTACTGTAAGAGCAGTGAGACTGTGGACTTTACTGTAAGAGCAGTGAGACTATGGACTCTTTACTGTAAGAGCAGTGAGACTATGGACTCTATACTGTAAGAGCAGTGAGACTATGGACTCTTTACTGTAAGAGCAGTGAGACTATGGACTCTATACTGTAAGAGCAGTGAGACTATGGACTCTTTACTGTAAGAGCAGTGAGACTGTGGACTTTACTGTAAGAGCAGTGAGACTATGGACTCTTTACTGTAAGAGCAGTGAGACTATGGACTCTTTACTGTAAGAGCAGTGAGACTATGGACTCTTTACTGTAAGAGCAGTGAGACTGTGGACTTTACTGTAAGAGCAGTGAGACTATGGACTCTATACTGTAAGGGCAGTGAGACTATGGAATCTTTACTGTAAGAGCAGTGAGACTATGGATTATTACTGTAAGAGCAGTAAGACTATGGACTCTTTACGGTAATGGCAGTGGGACTATGGACTCTTTACTGTAAGAGCAGTGAAACTATGGACTCTTTAGTGTAAGAGCAGTGAGACTATAAACTCTTTACTGTAAGAGCAGTGAGACTATGGACTCTTTACTGTAAGAGCAGTGAGACTATAAACTCTTTACTGTAAGAGCAGTGAGACTATGGACTTTACTGTAAGAGCAGTGAGACTATAAACTCTTTACTGTAAGAGCAGTGAGACTGTGGACTCTATACTGTAAGAGCAGTGAGACTATGGACTCTTTACTGTAAGAGCAGTGAGACTATAAACTCTTTACTGTAAGAGCAGTGAGACTGTGGACTTTACTGTAAGAGCAGTGAGACTATGGACTCTATACTGTAAGAACAGTGAGACTATGGACTCTATACTGTAAGAGCAGTGAGACTATGGACTCTTTACTGTAAAAGCAGTGAGACTATGGACTCTTTACTGTAAGAGCAGTGAGACTGTGGACTTTACTGTAAGAGCAGTGAGACTATGGACTCTTTAGTGTAAGAGCAGTGAGACTATGGACTCTTTACTGTAAGAGAATTGAGACTATGGATTCTTTACTGTAAGAGCAGTAAGACTATGGACTCTTTACGGTAATAGCAGTGGGACTATGGACTCTTTACTGTAAGAGCAGTGAGACTATGGACTCTTTAGTGTAAGAGCAGTGAGACTATGGACTCTTTAGTGTAAGAGCAGTGAGACTGGACTCTTTACTGTAAGAGCACTGAGACTATGGACTCTATACTGTAAGAGCAGTGAGACTATGGACACTTTACTGTAAGAGCAGTGAGACTATGGACTCTTTACTGTAAGAGCAGTGAGACTATGGACGATATACTGTAAGAGCAGTGAGACTATGGACTCTTTACTGTAAGAGCAGTGAGACTATGGACTCTTTACTGTAAGAGCAGTGAGACTATGGACTCTTTACTGTAAGAGCAGTGAGACTATGGACTCTATACTGTAAGAGCAGTGAGACTATAAAGTCTTTACTGTAAGAGCAGTGAGACTATGGACTCTTTACTGTAACAGCAGTGAGACTATGGAGTCTTTACTGTAAGAGCAGTGAGACTATGGACTCTTTACTGTAAGAGCAGTGAGACTGTGGACTTTACTGTAAGAGCAGTGAGACTATGGACTCTTTACTGTAAGAGCAGTGAGACTATGGACTCTATACTGTAAGAGCAGTGAGACTATAAAGTCTTTACTGTAAGAGCAGTGAGACTATGGACTCTTTACTGTAACAGCAGTGAGACTATGGAGTCTTTACTGTAAGAGCAGTGAGACTATGGACTCTTTACTGTAAGAGCAGTGAGACTGTGGACTTTACTGTAAGAGCAGTGAGACTGTGGACTTTACTGTAAGAGAAGTGAGACTATGGATTCTTTACTGTAAGAGCAGTAAGACTATGGACTCTTTACGGTAATGGCAGTGGGACTATGGACTCCTTACTGTAAGAGCAGTGAGACTATGGACTCTTTAGTGTAAGAGCAGTGAGACTATAAACTCTTTAGTGTAAGAGCAGTGAGACTGTGGACTCTTTACTGTAAGAGCAGTGAGACTATGGACTCTTTACTGTAAGAGCAGTGAGACTATGGACTCTATACTGTAAGAGCAGTGAGACTATGGACTCTTTACTGTAAGAGCAGTGAGACTGGACTCTTTACTGTAAGAGCAGTGAGACTATGGACTCTTTACTGTAAGAGCAGTGAGACTGTGGACTTTACTGTAAGAGCAGTGAGACTATGGATTATTACTGTAAGAGCAGTAAGACTATGGACTCTTTACGGTAATGGCAGTGGGACTATGGACTCTTTCCTGTAAGAGCAGTGAGACTATGGATTATTACTGTAAGAGCAGTAAGACTATAGACTCTTTACGGTAATGGCAGTGGGACTATGGACTCTTTACTGTAAGAGCAGTGAGACTATGGACTCTTTAGTGTAAGAGCAGTTAGACTATAAACTCTTTACTGTAAGAGCAGTGAGACTATGGACTCTTTACTGTAAGAGCAGTGAGACTGTGGACTTTACTGTAAGAGCAGTGAGACTATGGACTCTATTCTGTAAGGGCAGTGAGACTATGGACTCTTTACTGTAAGAGCAGTGAGACTATGGACTCTTTAGTGTAAGAGCAGTGAGACTATAAACTCTTTAGTGTAAGAGCAGTGAGACCATGGACTCTTTACTGTAAGAGCAGTGAGACTATGTACTCTATACTGTAAGAGCAGTGAGACTGTGGACTCTTTACTGTAAGAGCAGTGAGACTATGGACTCTTTACTGTAAGAGCAGTGAGACTATGGACTCTTTACTGTAAGAGCAGTGAGACTATGGATTCTATACTGTAAGAGCAGTGAGACTATGGACTCTTTACTGTAAGAGCAGTGAGACTATAGACTCTATACAGTAAGAGCAGTGAGACTATGGACTCTTTACTGTAAGAGCAGTGAGACTATGGACTCTTTACTGTAAGAGCAGTGAGACTATGGACTCTTTACTGTAAGAGCAGTGAGACTATGGACTCTTTAGTGTAAGAGCAGTGAGACTATAAACTCTTTAGTGTAAGAGCAGTGAGACCGTGGACTCTTTACTGTAAGAGCTGTAAGACTATGGACTCTATACTGTAAGAGCAGTGAGACTGTGGACTCTTTACTGTAAGAGCTGTGAGACTATGGACTCTATACTGTAAGAGCAGTGAGACTATGGACTCTTTACTGTAAGAGCAGTGAGACTATAGACTCTATACAGTAAGAGCAGTGAGACTATGGACTCTTTAGTGTAAGAGCAGTGAGACTATAAACTCTTTAGTGTAAGAGCAGTGAGACTGTGGACTCTTTACTGTAAGAGCTGTGAGACTATAGACTCTATACTGTAAGAGCAGTGAGACTATGGACTCTTTACTGTAAGAGAAGTGAGACAATGGATTATTACTGTAAGAGTAGTAAGACTATGGACTCTTTACGGTAATGGCAGTGGGACTATGGACTCTTTACTGTAAGAGCTGTGAGACTATGGACTCTATACAGTAAGAGCAGTGAGACTATGGACTCTTTACTGTAAGAGCAGTGAGACTATGGACTCTATACTGTAAGAGCAGTGAGAATATGGAGTCTTTACTGTAAAAGCAGTGAGACTATGGACTCTATACTATAAGAGCAGTGAGACTATGGGGCTCTTTACTGTAAGAGCAGTGAGACTATGGACTCTTTACTGTAACAGCAGTGAGACTATGGAGTCTTTACTGTAAGAGCAGTGAGACTATGGACTCTTTACTGTAAGAGCAGTGAGACTATAGACTCTTTACTGTAAGAGCAGTGAGACTATGGACTCTTTACTGTAAGAAAAGTGAGACTATGGATTCTTTACGGTAATGGCAGTGGGACTATGGACTCTTTACTGTAAGAGCAGTGAGACTATGGACTCTTTAGTGTAAGAGCAGTGAGACTATGGACTCTTTACTGTAAGAGCAGTGAGACTATGGACTCTTTACTGTAAGAGCAGTGAGACTATGGACTCTTTACGGTAATGGCAGTGGGACTATGGACTCTTTACTGTAAGAGCAGTGAGACTATGGACTCTTTAGTGTAAGAGCAGTGAGACTATAAACTCTTAAGTGTAAGAGCAGTGAGACTGTGGACTCTTTACTGTAAGAGCAGTGAGACTATGGACTCTTTAGTGTAAGAGCAGTGAGACTATAAACTCTTTAGTGTAAGAGCAGTGAGACTATGGACTCTTTACTGTAAGAGCAGTGAGACTATGGACTCTTTAGTGTAAGAGCAGTGAGACTATAAACTCTTTAGTGTAAGAGCAGTGAGACCGTGGACTCTTTACTGTAAGAGCTGTGAGACTATGGACTCTATACTGTAAGAGCAGTGAGACTGTGGACTCTTTACTGTGAGAGCTGTGAGACTATGGACTCTATACTGTAAGAGCAGTGAGACTATTGACTCTTTACTGTAAGAGCAGTGAGACTATAGACTCTATACAGTAAGAGCAGTCAGACTATGGACTCTTTACTGTAAGAGCAGTGAGACTATTGACTCTTTACTGTAAGAGCAGTGAGACTATAGACTCTATACAGTAAGAGCAGTCAGACTATGGACTCTTTACTGTAAGAGCAGTCAGACTATGGACTCTTTACTGTAAGAGCAGTGAGACTATGGACTCTTTACTGTAAGAGCAGTGAGACTATGGACTCTATACTGTAAGAGCAGTGAGACTATGGACTCTTTACGGTAATGGCAGTGGGACTATGGACTCTTTACTGTAAGAGCAGTGAGACTATGGACTCTTTAGTGTAAGAGCAGTGAGACTATAAACTCTTTAGTGTAAGAGCAGTGAGACTGTGGACTCTTTACTGTAAGAGCAGTGAGACTATGGACTCTTTAGTGTAAGAGCAGTGAGACTATGGACTCTTTACTGTAACAGCAGTGAGACTGTGGACTCTTTACTGTAAGAGCTGTGAGACTATGGACTCTTTACTGTAAGAGCTGTGAGACTATGGACTCTATACTGTAAGAGCAGTGAGACTATGGACTCTTTACTGTAAGAGCAGTGAGACTATGGACTCTTTACTGTAAGAGCAGTGAGACTATGGACTCTATACTGTAAGAGCAGTGAGACTATAGACTCTATACTGTAAGAGCAGTGAGACTATGGACTCTTTAGTGTAAGAGCAGTGAGACTATGGACTCTTTAGTGTAAGAGCAGTGAGACTGTGGAATCTTTACTGTAAGAGCAGTGAGACTATAGACTCTATACTGTAAGAGCAGTGAGACTATGGACACTTTACTGTAAGAGCAATGAGACTATGGACTCTATACTGTAAGAGCAGTGAGACTATAGACTCTATACTGTAAGAGCAGTGAGACTATGGACTCTTTACTGTAAGAGCAGTGAGACTATGGACTCTTTACTGTAAGAGCAGTGAGACTATGGACTCTATACTGTAAGAGCAGTGAGACTATGGACTCTTTACTGTAAGAGCAGTGAGACTATGGACTCTTTACTGTAAGAGCAGTGAGACTATGGACTCTTTACTGTAAGAGCAGTGAGACTATGGACTCTTTACTGTAAGAGCAGTGAGACTATGGACTCTTTACTGTAAGAGCAGTGAGACTATGGACTCTATACTGTAAGAGCAGTGAGACTATGGACTCTTTACTGTAAGAGCAGTGAGACTATGGACTCTTTACGGTAATGGCAGTGGGACTATGGACTCTTTACTGTAAGAGCAGTGAGGCTATGTACTCTTTACTGTAAGAGCAGTGAGACTATGGACTCTTTACTGTAAGAGCAGTGAGACTATGGACTCTTTACTGTAAGAGCAGTGAGACTATGGACTCTTTACTGTAAGAGCAGTGAGACTATGGACTCTTTACTGTAAGAGCAGTGAGACTATGGACTCTATACTGTAAGAGCAGTGAGACTATGGACTCTTTACTGTAAGAGCAGTGAGACTTTGCACTCTATACAGTAAGAGCAGTGAGACTATGGACTCTTTATTGTAAGAGCAGTGAGACTATGGACTCTATACTGTAAGAGCAGTGAGCCTATAAAGTCTTTACTGTAAGAGCAGTGAGACTATGGGGCTCTTTACTGTAAGAGCAGTGAGACTATGGACTCTTTACTGTAACAGCAGTGAGACTATGGAGTCTTTACTGTAAGAGCAGTGAGACTATGGACTCTTTACTGTAAGAGCAGTGAGACTATGGACTCTATACTGTAAGAGCAGTGAGACTATGGACTCTTTACTGTAAGAGAAGTGAGACTATGGATTCTTTACTGTAAGAGCAGTAAGACTATGGACTCTTTACGGTAATGGCAGTGGGACTATGGACTCTTTACTGTAAGAGCAGTGAGACTATGGACTCTTTAGTGTAAGAGCAGTGAGACTATAAACTCTTTAGTGTAAGAGCAGTGAGACTGTGGACTCTTTACTGTAAGAGCAGTGAGACTATGGACTCTTTACTGTAAGAGCAGTGAGACTATGGACTCTATACTGTAAGAGCAGTGAGACTATGGACTCTTTACTGTAAGAGCAGTGAGACTATGGACTCTATACTGTAAGAGCAGTGAGACTATGGACTCTTTACAGTAAGAGCAGTGAGACTATGGACTCTATACAGTAAGAGCAGTGAGACTATGGACTCTTTATTGTAAGAGCAGTGAGACTATGGACTCTATACTGTAAGAGCAGTGAGACTATAAAGTCTTTACTGTAAGAGCAGTGAGACTATAAAGTCTTTACTGTAAGAGCAGTGAGACTATGGACTCTTTACTGTAACAGCAGTGAGACTATGGAGTCTTTACTGTAAGAGCAGTGAGACTATGGACTCTTTACTGTAAGAGCAGTGAGACTGTGGACTTTACTGTAAGAGCAGTGAGACTATGGACTCTTTACTGTAAGAGAAGTGAGACTATGGATTCTTTACTGTAAGAGCAGTAAGACTATGGACTCTTTACGGTAATGGCAGTGGGACTATGGACTCTTTACTGTAACAGCAGTGAGACTATGGACTCTTTAGTGTAAGAGCAGTGAGACTATAAACTCTTTAGTGTAAGAGCAGTGAGACTGTGGACTCTTTACTGTAAGAGCAGTGAGACTATGGACTCTTTACTGTAAGAGCAGTGAGACTATGGACTCTATACTGTAAGAGCAGTGAGACTATGGACTCTTTACTGTAAGAGCAGTGAGACTAAGGACTCTTTACTATAAGAGCAGTGAGACTGTGGACTTTACTGTAAGAGCAGTGAGACTATGGACTCTATACTGTAAGGGCAGTGAGACTATGGACTCTTTACTGTAAGAGCAGTGAGACTATGGATTATTAATGTAAGAGCAGTAAGACTATGGACTCTTTATTGTAAGAGCAGTGAGACTATAAACTCTTTACTGTAAGAGCAGTGAGACTATGGACTCTTTACTGTAAGAGCAGTGAGACTATGGACTCTTTACTGTAAGAGAAGTGAGACTATGGACTCTTTAGTGTAAGAGCAGTGAGACTATAAACTCTTTACTGTAAGAGCAGTGAGACTATGGACTCTTTACTGTAAGAGCAGTGAGACTATGGACTCTTTACTGTAAGAGAAGTGAGACTATGGACTCTTTAGTGTAAGAGCAGTGAGACTATAAACTCTTTAGTGTAAGAGCAGTGAGACTATGGACTCTATACTGTAAGAGCAGTGAGACTATGGACTCTTTACTGTAAGAGCAGTGAGACTATGGACTCTTTAGTGTAAGAGCAGTGAGACTATAAACTCTTTAGTGTAAGAGCAGTGAGACTGTGGACTCTTTACTGTAAGAGCAGTGAGACTATGGACTCTATACAGTAAGAGCAGTGAGACTATGGACTCTTTACTGTAAGAGCAGTGAGACTATGGACTCTATAGTGTAAGAGCAGTGAGACTATGGAGTCTTTACTGTAAGAGCAGTGAGACTATGGACTCTTTACTGTAAGAGCAGTGAGACAATGGACTCTTTACGGTAATGGCAGTGGGACTATGGACTCTTTACTGTAAGAGTGGTGAGGCTATAGACTCTTTAGTGTAAGAGCAGTGAGACTATGGACTCTTTACTGTAAGAGCAGTGAGACTATGGACTCTAGTGTAAGAGCAGTGAGACTATGGACTCTATACTGTAAGAGCAGTGAGACTATGGACTCTTTACTGTAAGAGCAGTGAGACTATGGACTCTATACAGTAAGAGCAGTGAGACTATGGACTCTTTACTGTAAGAGCAGTGACACTATGGACTCTATAGTGTAAGAGCAGTGAGACTATGGAGTCTTTACTGTAAGAGCAGTGAGACTATGGACTCTATACTGTAAGAGCAGTGAGACTATGGGGCTCTTTACTGTAAGAGCAGTGAGACTATGGACTCTTTACTGTAACAGCAGTGAGACTATGGAGTCTTTACTGTAAGAGCAGTGAGACTGTGGACTTTACTGTAAGAGCAGTGAGACTATGGACTCTTTACTGTAAGAGAAGTGAGACTATGGATTCTTTACTGTAAGAGCAGTAAGACTATGGACTCTTTATGGTAATGGCAGTGGGACAATGGACTCTTTACTGTAAGAGCATTGAGACTATGGACTCTTTACTGTAAGAGCAGTGAGACTATGGACTCTTTACTGTAAGAGCAGTGAGACTATGGACTCTTTACTGTAAGAGCAGTGAGACTATGGACTCTACTGTTAGAGCAGTGAGACTATGGACTCTATACTGTAAGAGCAGTGAGACTATGGACTCTTTACTGTAAGAGCCTTGAGACTATGGACTCTTTACTGTAAGAGCAGTGAGACTATGGACTCTTTACTGTAAGAGCAGTGAGACTATGGACTCTTTATTGTAAGAGCAGTGAGACTATAAACTCTTCACTGTAAGATCAGTGAGACTGTGGACTCTTTACTGTAAGAGCAGTGAGACTATGGACTCTTTATTGTAAGAGCAGTGAGACTATGGATTCTATACAGTAAGAGCAGTGAGACTATGGACTCTTGACTGTAAGAGCAGTGAGACTATGGACTCTTGACTGTAAGAGCAGTGAGACTATGGACTCTTTACTGTAAGAGCAGTGAGACTATGGACTCTTTACTGTTAGAGCAGTGAGACTATGAACTCTTTACTGTTAGAGCAGTGAGACTATGGACTCTTTACTGTAAGAGCAGTGAGACTATGGACTCTTTACTGTTAGAGCAGTGAGACTATGGACTCTTTACTGTAAGAGCAGTGAGACTGTGGACTCTTTACTGTAAGAGCAGTGAGACTATGGACTCTATACTTTAAGAGCAGTGAGACTATGGACTCTTTATTGTAAGAGCAGTGAGACTATGGATTCTATACAGTAAGAGCAGTGAGACTATGGACTCTTTACTGTAAGAGCAGTGAGACTATGGACTCTATACTGTAAGAGCAGTGAGACTGTGGACTCTTTACTGTAAGAGCAGTGAGACTATGGACTCTTTACTGTAAGAGCAGTGAGACTATGGACTCTTTACGGTAATGGCAGTGGGACTATGGACTCTTTACTGTAAGAGCAGTGAGACTATGGACTCTTTACTGTAAGAGCAGTGAGACTATCGACTCTATACTGTAAGAGCAGTGAGACTGTGGACTCTTTACTGTAAGAGCAGTGAGACTATGGACTCTATACTGTAAGAGCAGTGAGACTATGGACTCTTGACTGTAAGAGCAGTGAGACTATGGACTCTTGACTGTAAGAGCAGTGAGACTATGGACTCTTTACTGTAAGGGCAGTGAGACTATGGACTCTTTACTGTAAGAGCAGTGAGACTATGGATTCTTTACTGTAAGAGCAGTGAGACTGTGGACTCTATACTGTAAGAGCAGTGAGACTATGGACTCTTTACTGTAAGAACAGTGAGATTATGGACTCTATACTGTAAGAACAGTGAGACTATGGACTCTTTACTGTAACAGCAGTGAGACTATGGACTCTTTACTGTAAGAGCAGTGAGACTATAGACTCTTTACTGTAAGAGCAGTGAGACTATGGACTCTTTACTGTAAGAGCAGTGAGACTATGGACTCTATACTGTAAGAGCAGTGAGACTATGGACTCTATACTGTAACAGCAGTGAGACTATGGACTCTTTACTGTAAGAGCAGTGAGACTACAGACTCTTTACTGTAAGAGCAGTGAGACTATGGACTCTTTACTGTAAAAGCAGTGAGACTATGGACTCTTTACTGTAAGAGCAGTGAGACTATGGACTCTTTACTGTAAGAGCAGTGAGACTATGGACTCTTTACTGTAAGAGCAGTGAGACTATGGACCCTATACTGTAAGAGCAGTGAGACTATGGACTCTTTACTGTAAAAGCAGTGAGACTGTGTACTCTTTACTGTAAGAGCAGTGAGACTATGGACTCTATACTGTAAGAGCAGTGAGACTATGGATTCTTTACTGTAAGAGCAGTGAGACTATGGACTCTTTACTGTAAGAACAGTGAGACTATGGAATCTATACTGTAAGAGCAGTGAGACTATGGACTCTTTACTGTAAGAGCAGTGAGACTATGGACTCTTTACTGTAAGAGCAGTGAGACTATGGACTCTTTACTGTAAGAGCAGTGAGACTATGGACTCTATACTGTAAGAGCAGTGAGACTATGGACTCTATACTGTAAGAGCAGTGAGACTATGGACTCTTTACTGTAAGAGCAGTGAGACTATAAACTCTTTAGTGTAAGAGCAGTGAGACTGTGGACTCTTTACTGTAAGAGCAGTGAGACTATGGACTCTATACTGTAAGAGCAGTGAGACTATGGACTCTTTACTGTAAGAGCAGTGAGACTATGGACTCTATACTGTAAGAGCAGTGAGACTATGGACTCTTTACTGTAAAAGCAGTGAGACTGTGGACTTTACTGTAAGAGCAGTGAGATTATGGACTCTTTACTGTAAGAGCAGTGAGACTATGGACTCTTTACTGTAAGAGCAGTGAGACTATGGACTCTTTACTGTAAGAGCAGTGAGACTATGGACTCTATACTGTAAGAGCAGTGAGACTATGGACTCTTTACTGTAAGAGCAGTGAGACTATGGACTCTATACAGTAAGAGCAGTGAGACTATGGACTCTTTATTGTAAGAGCAGTGAGACTATAGACTCTATACTGTAAGAGCAGTGAGACTATGGACTCTTTACTGTAAGAGCAGTGAGACTATGGACTCTTTACTGTAACAGCAGTGAGACTATGGAGTCTTTACTGTAAGAGCAGTGAGACTATGGACTCTTTACTGTAAGAGCAGTGAGACTGTGGACTTTACTGTAAGAGCAGTGAGACTATGGACTCTTTACTGTAAGAGAAGTGAGACTATGGATTCTTTACTGTAAGAGCAGTAAGACTATGGACTCTTTACGGTAATGGCAGTGGGACTATGGACTCTTTACTGTAAGAGCAGTGAGACTATGGACTCTTTAGTGTAAGAGCAGTGAGACTATGGACTCTTTAGTGTAAGAGCAGTGAGACTATGGACTCTTTACTGTAAGAGCAGTGAGACTATGGACTCTATACTGTAAGAGCAGTGAGACTATGGACTCTTTACTGTAAGAGCAGTGAGACTATGGACTCTTTACTGTAAGAGCAGTGAGACTATGGACTCTTTACTGTAAGAGCAGTGAGACTATGGACTCTATACTGTAAGAGCAGTGAGACTATGTACTCTTTACTGTAAGAGCAGTGAGACTATGTACTCTTTACTGTAAGAGCAGTGAGACTATGGACTCTTTACTGTAAGAGCAGTGAGACTATGGACTCTATACTGTAAGAGCAGTGAGACTATGGACTCTTTACTGTAAGAGCAGTGAGACTATGGACTCTTTACGGTAATGGCAGTGGGACTATGGACTCTTTACTGTAAGAGCAGTGAGGCTATGTACTCTTTACTGTAAGAGCAGTGAGACTATGGACTCTTTACTGTAAGAGCAGTGAGACTATGGACTCTTTACTGTAAGAGCAGTGAGACTATGGACTCTTTACTGTAAGAGCAGTGAGACTATGGACTCTTTACTGTAAGAGCAGTGAGACTATGGACTCTATACTGTAAGAGCAGTGAGACTATGGACTCTTTATTGTAAGAGCAGTGAGACTATAGACTCTATACTGTAAGAGCAGTGAGACTATAAAGTCTTTACTGTAAGAGCAGTGAGACTATGGACTCTTTACTGTAAGAGCAGTGAGACTATGGGGCTCTTTACTGTAAGAGCAGTGAGACTATGGACTCTTTACTGTAACAGCAGTGAGACTATGGAGTCTTTACTGTAAGAGCAGTGAGACTGTGGACTTTACTTTAAGAGCAGTGAGACTATGGACTCTTTACTGTAAGAGAAGTGAGACTATGGATTCTTTACTGTAAGAGCAGTAAGACTATGGACTCTTTACGGTAATGGCAGTGGGACTATGGACTCTTTACTGTAAGAGCAGTGAGACTATGGACTCTTTAGTGTAAGAGCAGTGAGACTATAAACTCTTTAGTGTAAGAGCAGTGAGACTGTGGACTCTTTACTGTAAGAGCAGTGAGACTATGGACTCTTTACTGTAAGAAAAGTGAGACTATAGACTCTTTACTGTAAGAGCAGTGAGACTATGGACTCTTTACTGTAAGAGCAGTGAGACTATGGACTCTTTACTGTAAGAGCAGTGAGACTATGGATTCTTTACTGTAAGAGCAGTGAGACTGTGGACTCTATACTGTAAGAGCAGTGAGACTATGGACTCTTTACTGTAAGAACAGTGAGATTATGGACTCTATACTGTAAGAACAGTGAGACTATGGACTCTTTACTGTAACAGCAGTGAGACTATGGACTCTTTACTGTAAGAGCAGTGAGACTATAGACTCTTTACTGTAAGAGCAGTGAGACTATGGACTCTTTACTGTAAGAGCAGTGAGACTATGGACTCTTTACGGTAAGAGCAGTGAGACTATGGACTCTTTACGGTAAGAGCAGTGAGACTATGGACTTTTTACTGTAAGAGCAGTGAGACTATAGACTCTTTACTGTAAGAGCAGTGAGACTATGGACTCTTTACTGTAAGAGCAGTGAGACTATGGATTCTTTACTGTAAGAGCAGTGAGACTATGGACTCTATACTGTAAGAGCAGTGAGACTATGGACTCTTTACTGTAAGAGCAGTGAGACTATGGACTCTTTACGGTAAGAGCAGTGAGACTATGGACTCTATACTGTAAGAGCAGTGAGACTATGGACTCTTTACTGTAAGAGCAGTCAGACTATGGACTCTTTACGGTAAGAGCAGTGAGACTATGGACTCTCTACTGTAAGAGCAGTGAGACTATGGACTCTTTACTGTAAGAGCAGTGAGACTATGGACTCTTTACTGTAAGAGCAGTGAGACTATGGACTCTTTACTGAAAGAGCAGTGAGACTACGGACTCTTTACTGTAAGAGCAGTGAGACTATGGACTCTTTACTGTAAGAGCAGTGAGACTATGGACTCTATACTGTAAGAGCAGTGAGACTATGGACTCTTTACTGTAAGAGCAGTGAGACTATAGACTCTTTACTGTAAGAGCAGTGAGACTATGGACTCTTTACTGAAAGAGCAGTGAGACTACGGACTCTTTACTGTAAGAGCAGTGAGACTATGGACTCTTTACTGTAAGAGCAGTGAGACTATGGACTCTATACTGTAAGAGCAGTGAGACTATGGACTCTATACTGTAAGAGCAGTGAGACTATGGACTCTTTACTGTAAGAGCAGTGAGACTGTGGACTCTATACTGTAAGAGCAGTGAGACTATGGACTCTTTACTGTAAGAGCAGTGAGACTGTGGACTCTTTACTGTAAGAGCAGTGAGACTATGGACTCTTTACGGTAAGAGCAGTGAGACTATGGACTCTTTACGGTAAGAGCAGTGAGACTATGGCCTCTTTACTGTAAGAGCAGTGAGACTATGGACTCTTTACGGTAAGAGCAGTGAGACTATGGACTCTATACGGTAAGAACAGTGAGACTATGGACTCTGTACTGTAAGAGCAGTGAGACTATGGACTCTTCACTGTAAGAGCAGTGAGACTATGGACTCTTTACTGTAAGAGCAGTGAGACTATGGACTCTTCACTGTAAGAGCAGTGAGACTATGGAGACTTTACTGTAAGAGCAGTGAGACTATGGACTCTTTATGGTAAAAGCAGTGAGACTATGGACTCTTTACTGTAAGTGCAGTGAGACTATGGTCTCTTTACGGTAAGAGCAGTGAGACTATGGACTCTTTACGGTAAGAGCAGTGAGACTATGGACACTTTACTGTAAGAGCAGTGAGACTATAGAGTCTTTACTGTAAGAGCAGTGAGACTATGGACTTTTTACTGTAAGAGCAGTGAGACTATGGACTCTTTACGGTAAGAGCAGTGAGACTATGGACTCTTTACTGTAAGAGCAGTGAGACTATGGACTCTTTACTGTAAGAGCAGTGAGACTATGGACTCTGTACTGTAAGAGCAGTGAGACTATGGACTCTTTACTGTAAGAGCAGTGAGACTATGGACTCTGTACTGTAAGAGCAGTGAGACTATGGACTCTATACTGTAAGAGCAGTGAGACTATGGACTCTTTACTGTAAGAGCAGTCAGACTATGGACTCTTTACGGTAAGAGCAGTGAGACTATGGACTCTCTACTGTAAGAGCAGTGAGACTATGGACTCTTTACTGTAAGAGCAGTGAGACTATGGACTCTTTACTGTAAGAGCAGTGAGACTATGGACTCTTTACTGTAAGAGCAGTGAGACTATGGACTCTTTACGGTAAGAGCAGTGAGACTATGGACTCTTTACGGTAAGAGCAGTGAGACTATGGACTCTTTACGGTAAG
Source organism: Bufo bufo (assembly GCF_905171765.1). NCBI lineage: Eukaryota > Metazoa > Chordata > Amphibia > Anura > Bufonidae > Bufo > Bufo bufo. The sequence goes on from NW_024399988.1 coordinate 19,559, forward strand.
AGCAGTGAGACTATGGACTTTTTACTGTAAGAGCAGTGAGACTATGGACTCTTTACGGTAAGAGCAGTGAGACTATGGACTCTTTACTGTAAGAGCAGTGAGACTATGGACTCTTTACTGTAAGAGCAGTGAGACTATGGACTCTGTACTGTAAGAGCAGTGAGACTATGGACTCTTTACTGTAAGAGCAGTGAGACTATGGACTCTGTACTGTAAGAGCAGTGAGACTATGGACTCTATACTGTAAGAGCAGTGAGACTATGGACTCTTTACTGTAAGAGCAGTCAGACTATGGACTCTTTACGGTAAGAGCAGTGAGACTATGGACTCTCTACTGTAAGAGCAGTGAGACTATGGACTCTTTACTGTAAGAGCAGTGAGACTATGGACTCTTTACTGTAAGAGCAGTGAGACTATGGACTCTTTACTGTAAGAGCAGTGAGACTACAGACTCTTTACTGTAAGAGCAGTGAGACTATGGACTCTTTACTGTAAGAGCAGTGAGACTATGGACTCTATACTGTAAGAGCAGTGAGACTATGGACTCTTTACTGTAAGAGCAGTGAGACTATAGACTCTTTACTGTAAGAGCAGTGAGACTATGGACTCTTTACTGTAAGAGCAGTGAGACTATGGACTCTATACTGTAAGAGCAGTGAGACTATGGACTCTATACTGTAAGAGCAGTGAGACTATTGACTCTTTACTGTAAGAGCAGTGAGACTATAGACTCTTTACTGTAAGAGTAGTGAGACTATGGACTCTATACTGTAAGAGCAGTGAGACTATGGACTCTATACTGTAAGAGCAGTGAGACTATGGACTCTTCACTGTAAGAGCAGTGAGACTATGGACTCTTTACTGTAAGAGCAGTGAGACTATGGACTCTTCACTGTAAGAGCAGTGAGACTATGGACACTTTACTGTAAGAGCAGTGAGACTATGGACTCTTTACTGTAAGAGCAGTGAGACTATGGACTCTTTATGGTAAAAGCAGTGAGACTATGGACACTTTACTGTAAGTGCAGTGAGACTATGGTCTCTTTACGGTAAGAGCAGTGAGACTATGGACTCTTTACGGTAAGAGCAGTGAGACTATGGACACTTTACTGTAAGAGCAGTGAGACTATAGAGTCTTTACTGTAAGAGCAGTGAGACTATGGACTCTTTATGGTAAGAGTAGTGAGACTATGGACTCTTTACTGTAAGAGCAGTGAGACTATGGACTCTTTACGGTAAGAGCAGTGAGACTATGGACTCTTTACGGTAAGAGCAGTGAGACTATGGACTCTTTACGGTAAGAGCAGTGAGACTATGGACTTTTTACTGTAAGAGCAGTGAGACTATGGACTCTTTACGGTAAGAGCAGTGAGACTATGGACTCTATACTGTAAGAGCAGTGAGACTATGGACTCTTTACTGTAAGAGCAGTGAGACTATGGACTCTTTACTGTAAGAGCAGTGAGACTATGGACTCTTTACTGTAAGAGCAGTGAGACTATGGACTCTATACTGTAAGAGCAGTGAGACTATGGACTCTGTACGGTAAGAGCAGTGAGACTATGGACTCTTTACTGTAAGAGCAGTGAGACTATGGACTCTGTACGGTAAGAGCAGTGAGATTATGGACTCTTTACTGTAAGAGCAGTGAGACTATGGACTCTTTACTGTAAGAGCAGTGAGACTATGGACTCTGTACGGTAAGAGCAGTGAGATTATGGACTCTTTACTGTAAGAGCGGTGAGACTATGGACTCTATACTGTAAGAGCAGTGAGACTATGGACTCTGTACTGTAAGAGCAGTGAGACTATGGACTCTTTACTTTAAGAGCAGTGAGACTATGGACTCTTTACTGTAAGAGCAGTGAGACTATGGACTCTATACTGTAAGAGCAGTGAGACTATGGACTCTTTACGGTAAGAGCAGTGAGACTATGTACTCTTTACGGTAAGAGCAGTGAGACTATGGACTCTCTGCCGGAGGAGGTGGTGATGGTGAGTACAATAAAGGAATTCAGGAGGGGCCTGGATGTATTTCTGGAGTGTAATAATATTACAGGTTATAGCTACAAGAGAGGGGTCGTTGATCCAGGGAGTTATTCTGATTGCTTGATTGGAGTCGGGAAATACATTTTTCCGCTTAAGTGGGTTAATTGGCTTCCACCTCACAGGATTTTTTTTTTTGCCGTCCTTCTTGATCAACTTATAGGATAAAAGGCAGGACTGGATGGAGGGCTTTTTTCATACTTATAAACTATGGTACTATGTAACATCCCACACATGCTTCAGTAATATATACAACCTCAACACTCCATGTGTGTCATGGACGTTCCGGCGCCAGGTACCAGGAGATCAGAGAGACTGGCAACTTGTGGGTTAAATTGACAAGTTCCCTGTGGATCTTATTGTGTCTGTGTTTTGGTGAATGCTACACCCCTTGCTTCAGGTGTTGCTTGTTGGTAATTTACCTTCCCCATAAGTAGCTGCTTCTCACTCTTGGAGGTGCAGTTTATAGATTTTCTTCCTGTGTTCGTACTAGCTGGTCGGTTGAACTCTGTGCTGCTTCTGGAGTTGCCAGTTTTCTACTTTAAGTGAAGTCTTATCTTTTCTTACTGTTTTGTGTTTGTTATATTCTCTGTTCTTTGTATCTGGACCTGAGACAGAGACTTTCATTCGTCCATCTGGGGAGGAATGGGTTGTCTCTGTTTCTAACCTCATTACAGGGCCTTATAGGGATATAAGGGCCGTAGGAAGGTGCAAGGGGCTGTCATTGAAGGAAGGTAGGTGTCACCAAGGTTCCTGGCCTCAGTGAGGTGATAGCCAGTAGTTTTAAGTGTCAGCGGCAGTTAGCGCTAACTGACACTATTGGTTATTTAGTGTGGCTGTAAAGCTGATCGGGTCCTGCCCTTACTGGGAGTAGCAAAGTGCTGGGTGGGTGGCTTCTCCTCACGTTCCAAGCCGGGTCTTTATTGGCCTATATAAAACCCAGCCAGCAGTCTCAGCTTTGTGTGGTTGATCCTCCATCTGATAGGGAAGCTGTGGAGACTCTGTTCTGGGATCTGTGATCTGGTGCCATGCTACAGGCTTGGAAGCCGCATACCGGGAAAGAGGCCCCTAAAGCCTGCTGTGGACGGCTGGGGGAAAGACTGCTAACCAGGTGAAGATTTTGTTCAATGGACATTGCATGGTGTGAACAAACACCAAGACTGTGAACGGTCATTTTGTGTTTCCTTATGTGTGAATAAACACCGAACTGTTTAAGTTAAAGAGTTTCTGCCTCTGTACTGGGTCCGCAGCCTGTCTACCAGAGCAAAACCCCACAGGGCCTAGGTATCCAGCATATGAGTATTCCTACCTCCAAGGTCTATTCATACTGATAGGTAGTCAGGGCCCGGATTAGGGATGTTTAGGAGGTCACCTGTTCCTTCCCTTGTTTCCAGGCCCCCTTCCCTCCTGTGTTTAGTGTGGAGTTTCCCCCCCACACTGATCGTGACGTTATAAACCGCCGAATAACCGTCATTTTGTTGTCTGTATCAGTTCATCCATGGATGTTGTCGCTGCTCTGACCGGACAGCTGCAGGGGCTGTCTCTGGAGGTGGATGACCTCCGCTCGACCGTCTCACAGTGATAATTTCATTCGGTTCAGGGAGGCGTGCAAATGGTACTTTAAGCTGCGTCCACACTCATCTGGGGACGAGAGCCGGACAGTCGGTGTGATTATTTCGTTGCTTAAAGGGGACGCCCAGTCTTGGGCTTTTTCTCTGCCGACCGTATCACAGTCTCTCCGATCGGTAGATGCATTTTTCGGAGATTTAGGTCTCATCTATGATGACCCGGACTGAACCTCCCTGGCCTAGACTAAATCACGCGGCCTGCGTCAGGGAGAGCGTTTGGCGGAGATGTATTGTTCCGAATTTAGGAGGTGGGCTACGGATACTGAGTGGAACGATCCAGCTCTCCGTAACCAGTTTTGTCAGGGATTATCTGAGAGGCTGAAGGACGTTTTGGCCTTTCATGAGAATCCGGAGTCTTTTGAAGCCGCTATGTCTTTGGCTGTACGTATTGATAGACGCCTGAGAGAGAGATCTAGGGGCCCGCTCTCTCAGGACGCTCTATTACATAACGTACCGTATTCCTTTGACTCGGAGGTGTGAGTGGGGAGTCAGAGAATGTGCATTTGTCCTTTGCTGGTAGTACACGATTTCTCCTGACTGCCGAGGGGGCGCTAGAGTCAAAAACTGTGGGAATTGAAGTATCTATCGACAGCGGGGCCGGGGTGAACCTGATTGATGCTCAGTTTGTCCGCAGGCACGGGTTATCACCAAGTACATTAAAAAAAGACATTCCTGTATTTGCTATTGATTCTGCCGCTCTTAATCTGATGTCATGTAAAACTTGCGACAAGCACCTCTGAGTAAGAGCGGGTGACTTTCATCAAGTAATTCTCTTGTGTTTTGTCTTGGAAGGTCTCCCTGCACCTATAGTTCTGGGTTTACCGTGGCTTGCCAAGCATAATCCAACTATCGATTGGCAAACTAGGCAGATTCTGGATTGGGGGACTATTGCATTGATCATTGTCTCAATACATCCTTTTCTGTGGTTACTACTAAGGCTGCACCCTCTTTTATATCCGAGTTTGCCGATGTGTTTTCTGAGAGTGGATGCCAGGATTTACCTCCCCATCAGGAATATGATTGCCCTGTCAATCTTATTGCCGGGGATAAATTGCCTAAATCTAGGTTGTATAATCTTTCTGGACCTGAAAGGAAGGCCATGAGAGAATATATTGCCGAGAGTTTGAAGAAAGGGCACATAAGACCTTCCAAGTCTCCAGTGGCTGCAGGGTTCTTTGTTGTAAAAAAAAAAAAAAGATGGAGGTCTTCGGCCATGTCTGGATTTTCATGAACTCAATCAGATTTCTATCCTTGATCCTTACCCTCTTCCTTTGTTTCCCGATTTGTTTAACCAGATTATTGGTGCCAAGGTGTTAATCAAGTTGGACTTAAGGGGGGCATATAATCTGGTTAGGATCAAGGAAGGGGATGAATGGAAGAAGGCTTTTAATACCCCTGAGGGGCACTTTGAGAACCTGGTCATGCCTTTCGGGTTGACCAATGCCCCGGCGGTCTTCCAACATTTTGTGAATTACATCTTTCATCACCTGTTGGGGAGGTTTGTGGTCGTGTATTTGGATGACATTCTTATTTATTCTCCTGACATGGAGACACATCAGAATCATGTGAGACAGGTGTCACAGATCCTAATGGATAATAAATTGTTCGCAAAATTAGAGAAATGTTTTTGCGGTACACGAGGTGCAGTTCTTGGGCTACCTGCTGTCATCTTCGGGTTTTCGAATGGATCCTGAGAAAGTCCGTGCTGTATTGGACTGGGATCGACCCGAAAATCTGAAGGCTCTTATGCTTTTTCTAGGATTCACCAACTATTACCGAAAATGTATTAAGACAAGAGTAAAACCCTTAACGGACATGACTAAGAAAGGGACGGATGTCTCGGTATGATCTGATTCGGCGTTGCAAGCCTTTTCTGCGATTAAGGAATGCTTCCCTTCTGCTCCCATATTGGTGCAGCCAGATGTGTCACAACCGTTTATTATGGAAGTGGATGCCTCCGAGGTGGGGGTAGGAGCAGTTTTGTCACAGGGCCCATCACCTGGCAAATGGCGAACATGTGCATTTTTCTCGTAAAAACTATCCCCCGCTGAGAGAAATTATGATGTGGGTAACAGAGAGTTGCTGGCCATTAAATTGGCTTTTGAGGAATGGCGTCATTGGTTGGAAGGGGCGATTCATCCGATCACGGTATTCACTGATCACAGAAATCTGGCTTATCTGGAGTCGGCGAAACGACTGAACCCGAGACAAGCCAGATGGGCCCTGTTTTTCACTGTCACCTATTGTTGTGGAAATTTTATTAGGATGTGTTTTTAATATATTGTGTATTGTCATCGTGTCTCTCAGTGTCAGGGTAAACCATTAGAGTGGACATCTTCCTGTGTATGTGGAAACACAGCTGCCGGGCGCAGAGGTCTCCGTCGGCGAATGGTCCATGTGCTAAGCGCTGGGCTGTGGGCCGGGGGAGACTGATGTGTTCAGCAGAGCAGGGTTTTCTTGGCTGATGTATGGACGCCGGCTAGGGCCCCCGCGCAAAACCCAGATTTATTGGCTTTTCGTGGATGCATTTGTTAAGAGAACAATATATGAAAGGACCGTGCGTTTGTTGTCTCTAGTGCGCTTGATCAGCCGCTGGAGATAATGTCCTGTACATAAACATGCATTAGGATCATAGTAACTTTATTGGACATTGATCACTGAACAAGGATGGATGGGGTTCACTCCAGTGGTAATGGGAGATTATTGTATACATGTGTTTGGTTAGCTGGCTACAGTGTCGGACTGGGGTACCTAGGGACCACCAGTAAAATTTATTTTGGGGGCCTACCGTATGGATACATTCAAATATAATAAATAATCTAACAAGTTTTTTATATGAACATAAGCTGGTTGAGGTGCTGTACATTGAATATATGTATGTAGTGTACTAAATCTAATGTGTTATGTGCCACTTGTGCAGGGGGTGGGAGACTAGGGGCCCACCTTGCTCAGGGGCCCACCGGAGGATTCCCCGGTACCCCTGTGGGCCAGTCTGAGCCTGGCTAGCTATGTTATTTTAAATGATGGTGGTTTCTCATCTTTCTGTATCATCACTTCCTGTATGTTTGTTACATAAAGGAAGTGGTCGGGTTATGGGCCTGCCCCTTTCTATTGTTACACCCTTTTGTGGCTAAGAAAAGTGAAGAGATTGGGCAGGAGGAGGAGGCAGTGCTCAGCAGAAGTCTACAATGAAGCACCGTTTCGGACTCTTGAAGAGGTTAACCTTTCCTTACACAAAAGAGCTTGATACATGTGCTTGATGCAAGCAAATTTCTACAAATCTATCGTCCTGGGATTAAGAATGTCAAGGCGGACGCCTTGTCACGTAGTTTCCCTGGAGGTGGTGATTCTGAAAATCCGAGACCCATACTGTCTAAAGGGGTGGTGATATCCGCCCTCTACCCTGACCTTGAGATGAAGGTGTTAGAGGCTCAGGGAGACGCACCAGACTCTTGTCCCTCTGGGAAACTATTTGTGCCACCGGAATTGCATCACAAGGTTTTGGAGGAACATCATTGTGCGGTTCTTACAGGACATCCTGGGAGTAGGTCCACTGCCAACCTCATATCTCGTAGATTCTGGTGGCCGGGGTAGCGTAAGTGTGTGAAGGACTATGTGTCAACCTGTACTACCTGTGCACGTGCCAAGGTGACACATACTCTACCTTCTGGATCTTCACTTCCGTTACCCATTCCGTCCAGACCATGGACTCATGTATCCATGGACTTTATCACTGATCTACCTAATTCTTCAGGAAAGACAGTTATTCTGGTGGTAGTTGATCGCTTTAGTAGAATGGTACATTTTCTTGCATTACCAGGCCTACCTAATGCTAAAACCCTTGCACAGGTATTTGTTGACAACATTGTGAAACTTCATGGCATTCCCTCTGACGTTGTCTCAGATTGTAGGACTCAGTTTGTTTCCAGATTCTGGAAGGCGTTCTGTACTCGTCTGGGAATTCAACTGTCCTGTTCTTCGGCTTTTCATCCTCAGTCAAACGGACAGACGGAGCGCACTAATCAGAGTCTGGAGACTTACTCGAGATGTTTTGTATCTGAGAACCAGGGCCGTCTTTACCAAGGGGCAAAAGGGGCAGCTGCCCCGGGCCCAGTTGCTCCTGGGGGGCCCAAGGCAGCTGCCTCTTGAGCCCTGCTAGCCACTGCCCCGGGTGTCAGGCTGTCAGCTACACAGGGGGTGCTGCCATGCCATGCCTGCCGGCACTGAGTCCAGGCAGCGTACTGTGAGAGCTGTGATCTAGGACCTTAGATGACATCATCACCATGTGACCAGTAACCTAGCAATATTACTGGTCACATGGCTATGAGGTCATCACAGGTCCTACCAGGAGTGTTGCAGGAGAAGTTTGCCTTAACTGTGGAGCTTTTTTTGTGAAGATTACATCAGAAAAAGGTGACAGGGGCTGTTATGCTAATATACTGTAAACTACTGTATAGTGGGGTGCTGTATACTGTGTGGAGGCCTGTATACTGTGGGGGGCTGTATACTGTGAGGGGCTGTATACTGTGTGGGCCTGTATACTGTGGGGGGCCTGTATACTGTGGGGGGCCTGTACAGTGTGGGGGCTGTATACTGTGTGGGGGCTGTATACTGTATGTGGGGCTGTATACTGTGTGGGGGCCTGTATACTGTGGGGGCCTGTATACTGTGGGGGGTGTGTATACTGTGGGGGGCCTGTATACTGTGGGGGGGCCTGTATACTGTGGGGGGGCCTGTATAGTGTGGGGGGGCCTGTATAGTGTGGGGGGCCTGTATAGTGTGGGGTGCTGTATCGTGTATAGTTTGGGGTACTGTATAGTGTGGGGTGCTATACTGCATACTGTGTGGTGCTGTATACTATAGTGTGCTATACTGCATACTGTGGGTTGCTGTATACTATAGGGTGCTATACTGCATACTGTGGGGTGCACTGTAACACTAGGGTGAGCCGAGCCCTGATCTCCTTCCTGCAGAGCGGTGCTCACCTCCAGCCTGAGCCCAGAGCACTGATCCTGAGCCGCTGGAGTCTTCAGTACTGGAAGTACACTGCTCAAAAAGATAAAGGGAACACTTAAACAACACGATGTAACTCCAAGTTAATCCCACTTCTGTGACATCAAACTGTCCACTTAGGAAGCAACACTGAGTGACAATCAATTTCACATGCTGTTGTGCAAATGGGATAGACAACAGGTGGAAATTATAGGCAATTAGCAAGACACCCCCAATAAAGGAGTGGTTCTGCAGGTGGTGACCACAGACCACTTCTCAGTCCCTATGCTTCCTGGCTGGTGTTTTGGTCACTTTTGAATGCTGGGGGTGCTTTCACTCTAGTGGTAGCATGAGACGGAGTCTACAACCCACACAAGTGGCTCAGGTAGTGCAGCTTATCCAGGATGGCACATCAATGCGAGCTGTGGCAAGAAGGTTTGCTATGTCTGTCAGCGTAGTGTCCAGAGCATGGAGGCGCTACCAGGAGACAGGCAAGTACATCAGGAGACCTGGAGGAGGCCGTAGGAGGGCAACAACCCAGCAGCAGGACCGCTACCTCTGCCTTTGTGCAAGGAGGAACAGGAGGAGCACTGCCAGAGCCCTGCAAAATGACCTCCAGCAGGCCACAAATGTGCATGTGTCTGCTCAAACGGTCAGAAACAGACTCCATGAGGGTGATATGAGGGCCCGACGTCCACAGGTGGGGGTTGTGCTTACAGCCCAACACCGTGCAGGACGTTTGCCATTTGCCAGAGAACACCAAGATTGGCAAATTCGCCACTGGCGCCCTGTGCTCTTCACAGATGAAAGCAGGTTCACACTGAGCACATGTGACAAACGTGACAGAGTCTGAAGACGCCGTGGAGAACGTTCTGCTGCCTGCAACATCCTCCAGCATGACCGGTTTGGCATTGGGTCAGTAATGGTGTGGGGTGGCATTTCTTTGGAGGGCCGCACAGCCCTCCATGTGCTCGCCAGAGGTAGCCTGACTGCCATTAGGTACCGAGATGAGATCCTCAGACCCCTTGTGAGACCATATGCTGGTGCGGTTGGCCCTGGGTTCCTCCTAATGCAAGACAATGCTAGACCTCATGTGGCTGGAGTGTGTCAGCAGTTCCTGCAAGACGAAGGCATTGATGCTATGGACTGGCCAGCCCGTTCCCCAGACCTGAATCCAATTGAGCACATCTGGGACATCATGTCTCGCTCTATCCACCAACGTCACGTTGCACCACAGACTGTCCAGGAGTTGGCAGATGCTTTAGTCCAGGTCTGGGAGGAGATCCCTCAGGAGACCGTCCGCCACCTCATCAGGAGCATGCACAGGCATTGTAGGGAGGTCATACAGGCACGTGGAGGCCACACACACTACTGAGCCTCATTTTGACTTGTTTTAAGGACATCACATCAAAGTTGGATCAGCCTGTAGTGTGTTTTTCCACTTTCATTTTGAGTGTGACTCCAAATCCAGACCTCCATGGGTTGAAAAATTTGATTTCCATTTTTTTATTTTTGTGTGATTTTGTTGTCAGCACATTCAACTATGTAAAGAACAAAGTATTTCAGAAGAATATTTAATTAACTCAGATCTAGGATGTGTTATTTTTGTGTTTTGTTTTTTGAGCAGTGTATTTACCCTTTTGGAATCCGGGCTACTGACTAGCCAAGAGCGGGGTTACAGAGAGACTATAAAACATTAAAATATTAGAACATGGTTGAAGGTACAGGGTTCACTCACATTCACGCCTCTTTGGCATAATGTACACTTACAGATGTTAGATGGTATAGCAGCCGACACATTTTGGCAAAAGAATAGGATTTTTTATATTTCACAAGTGGTGAAGGATAGAGAGATTAAGTCATACACAGAGCTATCACAAAATGTAGAAAACCTCTCTTGGTTCAGGTACTTCCAGCTCCGTTCAGCATTATCTAGCTTGGATGACAAACTAATTCTGGAGATAGACAGTTCATCCTTCCTAAATGACTGGATAGGGAGTACAACTCTAAGAATGAAGATTTCAAATATATATAAACTTTTACTTAAGGCACGGTTTTGTGACATACAGTCGCCAGGACAAAGAGCCTGGGAGCTGGACTGTCCGAATATACAACTAGAAGGGTGGGGGAATATCTTTGCGAACGCAGGCTCACTATCCCAGAACTTTAACCATGTTCTAGTAAACTTTAATATCTGCCATAGACTATATATTACCCCTATATGGCTAAATAAATGTGGGCTAAGAGACACATCCAAGTGCCCTAGATGTGATATTCTAGGTGCGGACTACCTCCACATGATCTGGACCTGCTCAGAACTTAGGAAATATTGGATTAACATCAACAACTTTCTTATCCATAAACTCAAAATACGAATCCCCTTTGAACCTCAAGTGTTTTTGCTCAATGAGCTTTCCACAATAAGTAGTCGTAAGTATCAAAAGTAGAGTTGTTGCGATACCAAATTTTTGATTCGGTTTCGATACCATGAAAAAGTATTGCGATACTCGATACCATTCGATACCACGCGAAAAAAATAAACAAAAAAAGCCACGTGCATTCCTCATTTTTAAAAATGGCGAATCGCGCAGTTTTTATTTTATTTTTTTCTGTTCCGGCATTCACCACCTAGATTTTTTTTTTATATTTTAATAGTTTGGACTTTTCTGACGTGGCGATGTAATATGTTTATTTATATATTTTATATGTGAAATTGGGAAAAGGGGGGTGATTTATACTTCATATTTTAGTGTTTTTTTTTTTTTTTTCACTTTTTATTTAATAACTATTTCCCCCCTTAGGGGCTAGAACCTGGGATCTTTCATCCCTTTTCCTATTCACCCTGATAGATCTCTATCAGGGTGAATAGGACTCCACACTGTCCCTGCTGCTCTGTGCTTTGTGCACACAGCATCAGGGATGTTACCATGGCAACCAGGGCTTCTGTAGCGTCCTGGCTGCCATGGTAACCGATCGGAGCCCCAGGCTTACACAGCTGGGGCTCCGATCAGAAGCTGCCACTGCACCACCAATGAGGGGGAGTGGAGAGGTCCCTGTGGCCACTGCCACCAATGATTTTAATACTGGAGGGTTGAGAGGGGCCGGCGCACTGTGCCACCAATGATTTTAATGGGATGGGGGGATTGAGGGGGGGGGGGCACACTGCACCACCAATGATTTTACCCCTTTATACAGGAGGCGGGTACTAGCAGATCAGCGGCAGTTAACTGCCGCTGATCGCAGCTCCCTGTCAGGGGCAGGGTGCCGGCAATGCGATTCTGCTGCCGGCACCCGCCTCCTGTATGTGTTAAAGACTGACTACTGTATATGAGTCCAGACTTTAACTATTAGGCCACACAGAGCGGCGCCCAGCGATGTCTCAGCACTCACCATTTAGTCCTGGGCGCCGCTCCGTTCGCCCGCAGTGCCCCATTACTGTCTCCTCTCCTGCTCCACATGCTGCTGATTACTATCGGAGCGATGGGAGGAGACATCAGCTTCACTAGTGGGCGTTCCTTCTCCCTGGCTGTAGCGCTGTCCAATCGCAGCGCAGGGAAAAGGAACGCCCACTAGTGAAGCTGATGTCTCCTCCCATCGCTCCGATAGTAATCCTATCATTGGTGGCGCAGTGCGCCCGCCCCTCTCTTCTCATTGCCGCCCCTCCTCCACCCCCTCTCTTCTCATTGCCGCCCCTCCTCCGCCCCCTCTCTTCTCATTGCCGCCCCTCCTCCGCCCCTCTCTTCTCATTGCCGCCCCTCCTCCGCCCCTCTCTTCTCATTGGTGGCAGCGGCAGCAGCACAGGGGGAGGGAGGACAGCTTCCTTCTCCCCGTGCTGCTGAGAGAGAACATGAGCGCGCCGATAGCAGCGCGCTCATGTTCAGAGATACTAGACTGCGCAGAAGCGCAGCCCAGTATCGAAAAAACGGAAATCCCGGTATCGTATCGATACCGGGACAAAAGTATCGATTGGGTATCGAAATTTCGATACCCGCAACAACCCTAATCAAAAGATCCTTCTAGGGAGGATACTGCTGTTAGCTAGAATTTTGGTTAGCCGGACCTGGTTTGCTCGGCATACCCCAGAATTAAACACCTGGATAAATCTAGTTAACAAGGTAAAAAACTATGAACAGATTCTGTATAGGCAGAGAAATGTGGAGGAGAAGTGGAATAGGATATGGGCCGGTTGGAAGATCTGATTGACTGACTGTAATAATCTTAAATGTTTTTTTTTTTTTTTCCCTCTCTCCCCTCCCCCCATGTCCCTCCCCTATCCTTTGGGGGGGGGGGGGGCAGGGGGTGGGGTGGAGGAATAGGGACAAGGGGAGAGAAAGAGATTATTAAATATATGGAGTGTTCATTCAATTTCTTGTTCACTGTAATTTGCTTTTGATACACTAATAAAGAGATTAAATAAAAATAAAAAAGGCCTGCAGGTGAGCTGACCCTGTAAAAGATTATATGTGAGGCCTGCAGGTGAGCTGACCCTCTAAAATATTATATGTGAGGCCTGCAGGTGAGCTGACCCTGTAATACATTATATGTGAGGCCTACAGGTGAGCTGACCCTGTAATACATTATATGTGAGGACCTGCAGGTGAGCTGACCCTGTAATACATTATATGTGAGGTCTGCAGGTGAGCTGACCCTGTAATACATTATATGTGAGGCCTGCAGGTGAGCTGACCCTGTAATACATTATATGTGAGGTCTGCAGGTGAGCTGACCCTGTAATACATTATATGTGAGGGTCTGCAGGTGAGCTGACCCTGTAATACATTATATGTGAGGTCTGCAGGTGAGCTGACCCTGTAATACATTATATGTGAGGCCTGCAGGTGAGCTGACCCTGTAATACATTATATGTGAGGCCTGCAGGTGAGCTGACCCTGTAATACATTATATGTGAGGCCTGCAGGTGAGCTGACCCTGTAATACATTATATGTGAGGCCTACAGGTGAGCTGACCCTGTAATACATTATATGTGAGGCCTGCAGGTGAGCTGACCCTGTAATACATTATATGTGAGGCCTGCAGGTGAGCTGACCCTGTAATACATTATATGTGAGGCCTGCTGGTGAGCTGACCCTGTAATACATTATATGTGAGGACCTGCAGGTGAGCTGACCCTGTAATACATTATATGTGAGGACCTGCAGGTGAGCTGACCCTGTAATACATTATATGTGAGGCCTGCAGGTGAGCTGACCCTCTAAAATATTATATGTGAGGGCCTGCAGGTAAGCTGACCCTGTAATACATTATATGTGAGGACCTGCAGGTGAGCTGACCCTGTAATACATTATATGTGAGGCCTGCAGGTGAGCTGACCCTTTAATACATTATATGTGAGGACTGCAGGTGAGCTGACCCTGTAATACATTATATGTGAGGCCTGCAGGTGAGCTGACCCTGAAATACATTATATGTGAGGTCTGCAGGTGAGCTGACCCTGTAATACATTATATGTGAGGGTCTGCAGGTGAGCTGACCCTGTAATACATTATATGCGAGGCCTGCAGGTGAGCTGACCCTGTAATACATTATATGTGAGGCCTGCAGGTGAGCTGACCCTGTAATACATTATATGTGAGGGCCTGCAGGTGAGCTGACCCTGTAATACATTATATGTGAGGCCTGCAGGTGAGCTGACCCTGTAATACATTATATGTGAGACCTGCAGGTGAGCTGACCTGTAATACATTATATGTGAGGCGTGCAGGTGAGCTGACCCTGTAATACATTATATGTGAGGCCTGCAGGTGAGCTGACCCTGTAATACATTATATGTGAGGTCTGCAGGTGAGCTGACCCTGTAATACATTATATGTGAGGGCCTGCAGGTGAGCTGACCCTGTAATACATTATATGTGAGGGCCTGCAGGTGAGCTGACCCTGTAAAAGATTGTATGTGAGGCCTGCAGGTGAGCTGACCCTGTAATACATTATATGTGAGACCTGCAGGTGAGCTGACCTGTAATACATTATATGTGAGGCGTGCAGGTGAGCTGACCCTGTAATACATTATATGTGAGGCCTGCAGGTGAGCTGACCCTGTAATACATTATATGTGAGGTCTGCAGGTGAGCTGACCCTGTAATACATTATATGTGAGGGCCTGCAGGTGAGCTGACCCTGTAATACATTATATGTGAGGGCCTGCAGGTGAGCTGACCCTGTAATACATTATATGTGAGGCCTGCAGGTGAGCTGACCCTGTAATACATTATATGTGAGACCTGCAGGTGAGCTGACCTGTAATACATTATATGTGAGGCGTGCAGGTGAGCTGACCCTGTAATACATTATATGTGAGGCCTGCAGGTGAGCTGACCCTGTAATACATTATATGTGAGGTCTGCAGGTGAGCTGACCCTGTAATACATTATATGTGAGGGCCTGCAGGTGAGCTGACCCTGTAATACATTATATGTGAGGGCCTGCAGGTGAGCTGACCCTGTAAAAGATTGTAGGTGAGGGCCTGCAGGTGAGCTGACCCTGTAATACATTATATGTGAGGCCTGCAGGTGAGCTGACCCTGTAATACATTATATGTGAGGCCTGCAGGTGAGCTGACCCTGTAATACATTATATGTGAGGGCCTGCAGGTGAGCTGACCCTGTAATACATTATATGTGAGGCCTGCAGGTGAGCTGACCCTGTAATACATTATATGTGAGGCCTGCAGGTGAGCTGACCCTGTAATACATTATATGTGAGGGCCTGCAGGTGAGCTGACCCTGTAATACATTATATGTGAGGCCTGCAGGTGAGCTGACCCTGTAATACATTATATGTGAGGCCTGCAGGTGAGCTGACCCTGTAATACATTATATGTGAGGTCTGCAGGTGAGCTGATCCTGTAATACATTATATGTGAGGCCTGCAGGTGAGCTGACCCTGTAATACATTATACGTGAGGTCCTGCAGGTGAGCTGACCCTGTAATACATTATATGTGAGGCCTGCAGGTGAGCTGACCCTGTAATACATTATATGTGAGGCCTGCAGGTGAGCTGAACCTGTAATACATTATATGTGAGGTCTGCAGGTGAGCTGACCCTGTAATACATTATATGTGAGGGCCTGCAGGTGAGCTGACCCAGTAATACATTATATGTGAGGTCTGCAGGTGAGCTGACCCTGTAATACATTATATGCGAGGGCCTGCAGGTGAGATGACCCTGCAAAAGATTGTAGGTGAGGGCCTGCAGGTTAGAGATGGCCTTGCGGTTCTCCCGGTGGTCGTTTCGAGGCATATTTTGCTTGTTCGCGATTCGCCGAACATGCAAACATATGGCGATATCCGCCGGCGCCATATTCTTTTGCATTGGGTCGAACTTTGACCCAAAACACATCCATCAAGTGGGACAGGACAGCCAATTGAGAGGTTTCAGCACATGGACATCTTCTCCTCTCTCCTCCCATTTGTCAGCGGCGACACCAGTTGCCCGTCAGACGTCCGATTTGTGACTGCCCAGTACTGGGTGGCAACGTACTTAGACCCCCGGTACAAACACGAAATGGCGGACATGTTACCAGCATTACAGAGCTTTGGAAGCAGAAAGCCGCCGGGAAGCACGGGAGGCCAGAGAAAGATCACTGCAAATGGATATATTGTCACTACCAGGATCCTCTATGGGGCGGTCACGTAAGATAAATTATGCTGCTTTTAAAAGTTTCATAGAAAGTGAAATGGATATTGACAATTATCTGCAGGACTGTGAAAGACAGTGTGTGTTAGAAGATGTGGAGAACACTAATTGGGCTGCGATATTGAGCAGCAAGCTTTCAGGCAGAGCCGCAGAAGCCTTTAGAGCGGTAGCGGATGCAGACATGCAAAATTATGAGAAAGTGAAGGAGATATTGTTGGCCCGTTATGCAGTTACCCCAGAGGCACACCGGAGAAAATTTCGGTCTCTACGGAAACAGGGCAAAGACTCTTACACGGAGTGGGCTTTCCGCATGCACCGCGCTGCCAGTAATTGGATGCAGGGATGCCAGGCGACTACACTGGAGGATGCATTACAGTTAATATTGTTGGAGCAGTTTTTTGACCACACTCCTACAGATACCAGGGATTGGGTAAAGGACAGAAAACCACCGTCAGTAGAAGAAGCCGCACGTTTAGCAGACGAATTTTACGAAAACAGACAGGCAGATAACAACCGGGGAGCCTCAGGATTTCGACCACAGTATCACACTCCTGCCCCAACACAGCAACCGAAACCAGTACCACCGGTGAGTCAACCTACCGCCACTGGGGTTCAGAAAACTGCACCGATGTGTTTTGGGTGTAAGCAAGTGGGACACATCAGACCTAATTGTCCCCACCGTAATAATGATCGATGGGGGCGAGCACCAACCCCTCCAACGAGAGCAGCTACTCATTGTGTTCAAGAGGATTACAACTATTCTACACAAGGGGGGGGGGGCCGCAATCCATCTGAGAATTGGTCCATACTACATGAGGTCAATCCAGTGCAAGCAGCAGATGACAACCGGGCACACCATCGACAGACCGTGACCCTTAATGGGCAGGAAGCCAGAGGACTGAGAGACACTGGAGCTACGATCACCCTAGTCCAACCTCACCGTGTTAAGCCGTCCCAACATACCGGGCGATCTGTGGCGGGAGGGGCTATTCACAAGTTACCCACCGCCATGGTACACATTGACTGGGGTACTGGGGCTAAGGCTGTGGAGGTGGGCATCATGCCAGAGCTACAAGCAGAGGTTTTGCTGGGAAATGACTTGGGGTGCTTGACGTCTCAATTTGTACAGCCGACTACAGCAGGAGCACTCCCAGTCTCAACCAGACAACAGGCACGCGCTATGGGTACCTCACACTCCTCGGATGACCAGGTAGGCACTGATAATGCTGCCGTAAATTCTAGTCCTAACATGTATTGGGGCACTCCCACAGACTTTGGGCAAGCACAGAGGGAGGATAGCACGTTAAGTGGGTACAGGAGGGAGGCGGATAATCCCCAGGGAGACATAGGACATGAGAAGTTCCAGTGGGAGAAAGGTTTACTATATCGGTTGACAGAGGGGGCAGGGGAGGAGCCCGACAGGTAATAAAGAAGCAGTAAGTGGTACCCCGCAAATATAGGGCAGAGCTTTTAAGGATTAGCCATGACATATCGTTAGCAGGACATTTAGGGATCAAGAAAACCCGGGATAGGTTGACCCAGACATTTTTTTGGCCAGGTGTTACCCGAGATTTGCGAAATTATTGTAGAACCTGCGACGTATGTCAGAAAGTAGGAAAGAGGGGTGACCACCCCAGAGCGAAACTACGCCCACTACCCATAATAGAGGAACCTTTCTTCAGGGTAGCAGTAGATTTGGTAGGACCCCTTAGTAAGCCTAGTCCATCAGGTAAGAAGTATATTCTTACAGTGGTGGACTATGCTACTCGCAACCCGGAAGCTATAGCCCTACCTAATATCACTGCTGAAACCGTAGCTGAAGCTCTCATCCAGGTATTCACTAGAGTGGGGTTCCCTAGGGAAATAGTATCTGACCAAGGGACCCAATTCACGGCGGTAGTTACTCAGCAGCTCTGGCAGAGCTGCGGAGTAAAACCCATACTAAGTTCTCCATATCATCCCCAAACGAACGGACTCTGCGAACGCTTTAATGGCACTCTGAAACAGATGCTAATCACGTTCGCAGAGACCTGTCGGAACTGGGAAAAATTCCTTCCCCACCTACTGTTCGCCTACCGGGAAGTACCCCAGGCATCCACCGGATTCTCTCCTTTCGAACTATTATATGGAAGGAGAGTCCGAGGACTTCTGGACCTGGTCCGCGAACACTGGGAAGGGAATATGGGGGAATCAGGCACGCCTATAGTACCATTTGTTTTGGAGTTGAGAGACCGACTGCAGGCCCTTACTCAATCGGTAAGAGAAAACCTGCAGGCGGCTCAACAGCGACAAAAACATTGGTACGATAGGGGAGCTAGAGATCGTATCCTAGAGATAGATCAAAAGGTGCTAGTGCTCAAACCGACAAAAACCGATAAGTTGCAGGCCTCTTGGCAAGGGCCCTACAAAGTATTAGCCAGGGTCAGCGATACCACGTACATAGTAACAGATTGTAACAATGAAAGGATTCGCAGGTCATTTCATGTCAATATGTTAAAACCCTACTTAGAGAGACCAGAGGAGGTCTCTGCCGTAAGCGCTCCGGCGTTTGAGGATAGTGAGGGTATACCCTTACCCAATTTGCTCCACAAAGAACCCACGGGGGTGGAGCAGGTTGGATTAGGGCCAGAGCTAAAGCCAGAGGAAAGGGCACAGGCTACCCAGCTATTGCAGGAATTTCGAGATATGTTCTCTACTCTTCCAGGCTACACCACCCTGGCTGTACACCGGGTAGAGACCCCAGGTCAGGTCCCTTTGAGACAGCAACCGTACAGAATTCCTGAGGCAGTTAGAGATAGCATGTTAAAGGAAATTCAGGAGATGCTAGACCTAAGGGTTATAGAACCCTCTCAGAGCCCCTGGGCCTCCCCAGTGGTGTTAGTACCAAAGAAAGACGGTACCACGCGGTTTTGCGTGGATTACCGCAGGCTTAATGACCAAACAGTTACGGATGCCTACCCCATGCCCAGGGTAGATGAACTATTAGACCGTATGGCAGGAGGGAATTACTTGACCACTATTGACTTGTGCAAGGGTTATTGGCAAATCCCCTTGGAACCTGATGCTATTCCTAAGTCGGCATTCGTCACCCCATTTGGCTTGTACCAATTTAAGGTCATGCCATTTGGGATGAGGAATGCCCCCGCCACTTTTCAAAGGATGGCAGACCGGCTCCTAGAGGGATTTCAGGGCTTCGCCTGTGCTTATTTAGATGACATAGCCATCTACAGCAGCACTTGGGAGGCCCACCTGGAGCACATTTCGGTAGTACTCAAGAGAATTCAAGAGGCCGGATTAACCTTGAAACCAGAAAAGTGTCATGTGGGCATGGCGGAGGTCCAATACCTAGGCCATAGGGTAGGGTCAGGCAAGCAGAGGCCTGAACCCGCTAAAATTGAGGCTATCACTCAGTGGCCTCAACCCCGCACCAAGACTCAGGTTATGGCTTTCTTAGGGACCGCTGGCTATTATAGGAAATTTGTGTCAGATTATAGCACCATAGCCAAACCCCTGACCGACCTTACCAAAAAGTCCTTACCTAGGCAGGTAGTATGGTCTCCAGAGTGTAAGGAAGCTTTCCAGAAACTCAAGCTTGCATTAAGTAAAACCCCTGTATTGGCGGCACCGGATCACGCTAAAAGATTTCTCGTTCACACAGATGCCTCAATGTTTGGACTGGGAGCCGTGCTAAGCCAAGTGGGGGATGATGGACTGGAGCATCCGGTGGCATATCTGAGCAGAAAACTTATACCCAGAGAGGTCAGTTATGCCACCGTTGAGAAGGAATGTTTAGCATTGGTCTGGACCCTCAAGAAATTACAGCCTTATTTATACGGACGATCTTTCACCGTTATGACGGATCATAACCCCCTCATCTGGCTCAACAGGGTGGCCGGAGATAACCCCAGACTGCTTAGGTGGAGCTTGGCACTGCAACCCTACAGGGAGTGCAGAATTATTAGGCAAGTTGTATTTTTGAGGATTCATTTTATTATTGAACAACAACCATGTTCTCAATGAACCCAAAAAACTCATTAATATCAAAGCTGAATATTTTTGGAAGTAGTTTTTAGTTTGTTTTTAGTTTTAGCTATTTTAGGGGGATATCTGTGTGTGCAGGTGACTATTACTGTGCATAATTATTAGGCAACTTAACAAAAAACAAATATATACCCATTTCAATTATTTATTTTTACCAGTGAAACCAATATAACATCTCAACATTCACAAATATACATTTCTGACATTCAAAAACAAAACAAAAACAAATCAGTGACCAATATAGCCACCTTTCTTTGCAAGGACACTCAAAAGCCTGCCATCCATGGATTCTGTCAGTGTTTTGATCTGTTCACCATCAACATTGCGTGCAGCAGCAACCACAGCCTCCCAGACACTGTTCAGAGAGGTGTACTGTTTTCCCTCATTGTAAATCTCACATTTGTTGATGGACCACAGGTTCTCAATGGGGTTCAGATCAGGTGAACAAGGAGGCCATGTCATTAGATTTTCTTCTTTTATACCCTTTCTTGCCAGCCACGCTGTGGAGTACTTGGACGCGTGTGATGGAGCATTGTCCTGCATGAAAATCATGTTTTTCTTGAAGGATGCAGACTTCTTCCTGTACCACTGCTTGAAGAAGGTGTCTTCCAGAAACTGGCAGTAGGACTGGGAGTTGAGCTTGACTCCATCCTCAACCCGAAAAGGCCCCACAAGCTCATCTTTGATGATACCAGCCCAAACCAGTACTCCACCTCCACCTTGCTGGCGTCTGAGTCGGACTGGAGCTCTCTGCTCTTTACCAATCCAGCCACGGGCCCATCCATCTGGCCCATCAAGACTCACTCTCATTTCATCAGTCCATAAAACCTTAGAAAAATCAGTCTTGAGATATTTCTTGGCCCAGTCTTGACGTTTCAGCTTGTGTGTCTTGTTCAGTGGTTGTCGTCTTTCAGCCTTTCTTACCTTGGCCATGTCTCTGAGTATTGCACACCTTGTGCTTTTGGGCACTCCAGTGATGTTGCAGCTCTGAAATATGGCCAAACTGGTGGCAAGTGGCATCTTGGCAGCTGCACGCTTGACTTTTCTTAGTTCATGGGCAGTTATTTTGCGCCTTGGTTTTTCCACACGCTTCTTGCGACTCTGTTGACTATTTTGAATGAAACGCTTGATTGTTCGATGATCACGCTTCAGAAGCTTTGCAATTTTAAGAGTGCTGCATCCCTCTGCAAGATATCTCACTATTTTTGACTTTTCTGAGCCTGTCAAGTCCTTCTTTTGACCCATTTTGCCAAAGGAAAGGAAGTTGCCTAATAATTATGCACACCTAATATAGGGTGTTGATGTCATTAGACCACACCCCTTCTCATTACAGAGATGCACATCACCTAATATGCTTAATTGGTAGTAGGCTTTCGAGCCTATACAGCTTGGAGTAAGACAACATGCATAAAGAGGATGATGTGGTCAAAATACTCATTTGCCTAATAATTCTGCACGCAGTGTATAATTTTACAATGCAGTACCGGCCAGGGAAGCAGAATGCCAATGCAGATGGGCTATCTCGGCAAACAGAACTGGAAAAACGATGTTTAACACCGGACATCCCCAAGCCAACCCGTTAGGGTCTAGGCGGGTATGCCGTCCCATGGAACTAAGGGGGAGCTATGTGGAGAAAGGGAGGTTTCTGCTTACTTTTACTAATTCGTGCCCTGTTGGGATGTTAAACGTCTATGTGTATTGTAAAAGGTGGGGCATTGTATACGTTGAGTAAGTGATGTCTGTTCCATTGTCTCTCTGTGTGTATTGTCCTGCCTGTGTTGATTATGTTAACCATGGTGTACCATGATATTATCTCGGGCAGAGGGGAGGATTCTATGTGGGTTGTAACCTTGTGTTATGGGTTAATGCATATTTGTTGTGGGTGTCTCCCTTGCATGGGAGGAGGGCATAAAAGGGATAATTCAACTGCTAATAAAACACACTGATTTTACTCCTTCATGGAGTCTCGGCGCATGTTTGGGGGACTGGGATCTTCTATTCGCCTTATTTCGGATTTTTGGCTGTGGGTTCGGGAGTAAGCTGCATAAGGGCTCATCTGTATTATATGGGTTCCTTTACAGTTGACATCAGCAAACCGCTCACCCACACAACCCCACAGTCCTGAACAGTGAAAACCGGGACTCATCCATGAACAGAACGCCTCTCCAACTTTCCAGACGCCATCGAATGTGAGCATTTGTCCACTCAAGTTGGTTACGACGACGAACTGCAGTCAGGTCCAGAACCCTATGAGGACGACGAGCATGCATATGAGCTTCCCTGAGACGGTTTCTGACAGTTTGTGCAGAAATTCTTTGGTTATGTAAACCGATTGTTGCTGTAGCTGTCCGGGTGGCTGGTCTCAGACGACCATGGAGGTGAACATGCTGGATGTGGAGGTCCTGGGCTAATGTGGTTACATGTGGTCTGCAGTTGTGAGGCCGGTTGGATGTACTGACACATTCTCTGAAATGCCTTTGGAGACGGCTTATTGTAGAGAAATGAACATTCATTGCACGGGCAACGGCTCTGGTAGACATTCCTGCAGTCAGCATGCCAATTGCACGCTTCCTCAAACGTTGCGACATCTGTGGCATTGTGCTGTGATCACACTGCACATTTCAGAGTGGTCTTTTATTTTGGGCAGTCTAAGGCACACCTGTGCAATATTCATGCTGTCTAATCAGCACCTTGATATGCCACACCTGTGAGGTGGGATGGATTATCTCAGCAAAGGAGAAGTGCTCACTAACAGATTTAGACAGATTTGTGAAGAATATTTGAGAGTAATGGGTCTTTTGTGTATGTAGAAAATGTTTCAGATATTTCAGTTCAACTCGTGCAAAAATGGGAACAAAACCGAAAGTGTTGTGTTTATATTGTTGTTCAGTGTATATACCCTTGTTTGTGGTGGAAGGGGTGCAGGGAATACAGTCTATTCAGTACATTACAAACAACACATTTAAAGTACCTTTATGTTCAGCCGCTTCCCTCTGGTGGAGTTGAGAAGTCAGGGGCAATCCAGGCCTTGTTCATTTTTATCTGAGTCAACCTGTCAGCATTTTCAGTTGACAGGCGGATACGCTTATCTGTTATAATGCCACCAGCAGCACTAAATACCCGCTCAGACAAAACGCTGGCGGCAGGGCAGGCCAGCACCTCCAAGGCGTATACCGCCAGTTCGTGCCACATGTCCAGCTTGGACACCCAGTTGTTGTAAGGCACTGAGGGATCATTGAGGACGCTGACACGGTCTGCTATGTACTCCTTCACCATCTTCCAAAATTTTGCCCTCCTTGTGACACTAGGCTGCGCATCAGGGTGAGAGGACTGGCAGGGTGTCATGAAACTGTCCCAGACCTTGGAGAGTGTTGCCCTGCCTCTGTTGGAACTGCTGTGTGTTCCCCTCGTCTCCCCTCCTTGGTTGCCCAAGGAAGTACGGACTCTGCCGCCAGCGTTGTCAGATGGAAATTTTAGGAGCAATTTTTGAACAAGGACCTTCTGGTATTGCACAGTTTTACTTGTCCTCTCCACCTGATGAATGAGAGATGAGAAGTTCTCTTTGTAGCGGGGGTCGAGAAGGGTGAACAACCAGTAATCCGTGTTGTCTAAAATGCATATAACGCGCGGGTCGCGGGAAAGGCAGCCTAACATGAAGTCAGCCATGTGTGCCAGAGTACCAACAGGCAAGACTTTGCAGTCTTCATCAGGAGGATCACTCTCAATCTCCTCATCCTCTTCCTCCTCTTCTGCCCATCCACGCTGAACAGATGGAATTAAGCTTCCATGGGTACTACCCTCTGTAGTGGAGGCAACCGTCTCCTGCTCCTCCTCCTCTTCATCGTCCAATTCGCACTGAGAAGATGAACTGAGGGTGGTCTGGCTATCACCCTGTGTAAAGTCTTACCCCATTTCCATCTCTTCCACATGCAAAGC
Source organism: Bufo bufo (assembly GCF_905171765.1). Taxonomy (NCBI): domain Eukaryota; kingdom Metazoa; phylum Chordata; class Amphibia; order Anura; family Bufonidae; genus Bufo; species Bufo bufo. The sequence continues at coordinate 43,857 of NW_024399988.1, forward strand.
GTCATTGTCATGGATGTAGTAGGGGAGAACACCAAAAGACAATCAAGAAGGAAGGGGAAAGACACTAGGCCTCACCGCTAGGGAAGGAAAAGGGTCACCACCTATAAAACCCTGCTCCTGGCCCTAACTCCTATCCGTATGGGCACCTCTCGAGGGTAGAGATACCCATACACGGGAACCTAGAAAACCCTGGTGACCCTCAGATGCCCTAAAGATAATGACAGGGCAGAGACCACCCGTTCCTTCCCTGGTGAAGGAACTAGCGTCTCACTGAGGCCTAGTAAACAACCGGGGGGGGGGGGGGGGATATAAAACACAACAAGCGGAACACTTAACTTCAGAGGATGATGGATGAACAGGACTTCAACACGAACCACACTCCAGCTCTTCCAAGACCAAATTAAGCTATCCCAAGCAAGGAGTGATGGGAAAAGTCAGACTAAATAGGGTGAGGTAAAGGTCACATGATCCACACCTGACCAGGAGGTGTGGACATACCAGCAACACACAGACAAAGTGAAACCAAAAGAGGCTGTCAGATCACTAATACGTAGATAATCTTTCAGACCTTCTGAGACCTGTCACAGATGTGACAGTACCCCCCAGGCACCCAGGACCGACCTTATCAGGATGAGCTCTGTGGAATGCTCTCACCAGACGACTAGCATTAACATTGGTCGCTGGAACCCACATCCTCTCCTCTGATCCGTACCCTCTCCAATGAACGAGATACTGGAGGGATCTCCGGAGAACTCGGGAGTCCACAATCCTGCTGATCTGAAATTCTAAATTGCCGTCCACCATGACAGGAGCGGGAGGCAAGGAGGACGACTCAACAGGTTCGAAATACGTTATGGATTTTCAATGCCTGAGGAAGTTCAAGACGGAAGGCTACAGGGTTAACAATAGCAGTGATCCTATGGACAAATAAATCTTGGGCCCAACTTCCAAGAAGGAACCTTAAGTTTAATGTTTCTTGTAGACAACCACACAGAATCACCCACTCTCAGGTCCGACCACTCATACGTCTCCTGTCAGCAACACGCTTATACCTGTTGCCCATCTTTTTCAGGTTATTTTGGATTTTCCGCCAAATAGAAGACAAAGAAGAGGAAAATCGTTCCTCCTCAAGAATGCCGGAATTTTGAGCACCAGAAAATGTACCAAACTGTGGATGGAACCCATATGCCCCCCAAAAAAGCGACTTATCAATGGATTCCTGTCTACGGTTATTTATATCAAACTCCACAAACGACAAAAATTAAGACCACTACTCCTGATTCTCTGAAACAAAACATCTCAAGTAAGTCTCCAGATTCTGATTAGTGCGCTCCGTCTTTTTAAAAAGGTGGATAGCAACAGCTATATCAGTTATATATATAAATAAATAAATAGATATATATATAAGAGCTCATATATAAATATATAGCATACTCTGCAGGACATCTATACAGAGTAGGCGTGGAACATATCATTATAAAACGTATTTCAAACGCTTTCTATGTACTCAACAGAAATAACTATCGTCTGGACAATGGATGGCACTACGGTAGAGGAAAGGGGGTATAAGAATTAGATTAAATATTTGGTGATGGGTCTAAAATTATGAAGGGGAAGAAGGGGGGGGGAGGAGGGGAACGGAAAGGGGTTGTCCCATGACTAATAGGTGTTTATGTCTTTTTCCATCTGTCCGCTTTACAGATTGATTTCAAAGGCCTCATTTAGCCCATAAGGATTAAGGCTATTGAGTTTAAAGATCCAATACATCTCACGACGTCTGATGTATTGGACGTCTTTTTGGAGATGTATTGGAATATATTCAATGGGTGTTACAGAAAACCAGACAATATTGCCTTTATGGTGTTCGGCCGCGTGTCTGGACACGATGTGCTTTATGTATTTCTTCTTAATATTTGAACAATGTTTGTTGAATCGGTTGCGTAGGGTCTGAATGGTACGGCCTACGTATTGTAGATGACATGGGCACTCGAGCAAATAAATTACATGATTAGAATTACAGGTTAAGTGATGTTGGATTAAAAAGGAATCTCCAGTAATTCGGCTGTGGAAAGATGATCTTTGGTGAATACTGGTGCAACACAGACATCTTTGGTGACCGCATTTAAAACTGCCTTTGGGGGCCCTAGTGTCCTTGTCCTGATCATTAATAGGATGTGTAGCTGATCTTAGAATATTTTTCAGAGTTTTCGCTCTTCTATAAGTGAAACGGGGGATCTCTGGAATAATTTGGCTAAGTATAGGATCTCTTTTCAGGATATGCCAGGATATGCCAATATTTCCCCAGTGTCGCTTTTATAGCATTATGGTTCTGGTTGTATGTTGTTAAGAAATTGTAGCAATAGGAGCTGATATCGGTGTCCCCCCTATTTTCTGTACTGGGACTAGACATTCTAATTGTGTTCGTTTGTTTGCTTTTTCTCTGGCGCCCATAATGATGTTACTTGGGTACCCCTTCTGATTGAACCTAGATATAAGGATATCACATTGTGAAGTGAAGTCTGTATCCAGTGTACAATTTCGCCGGATGCGTTTAAACTGGCTAAACGGAACGTTTGACTTCGATTTTCTGTAGTGTGTGCTGCCGAAGTCAGGATAGCTGTTGCTATCCACCTTTTTAAAAAAGGTTCGGGTTTTTATTTCATTATTCTGGATGAAGATCTCTTTCTTGTCATATGTTCCTATATTTGAAATGCCCCAGTTGTTAGTGTTAAGATGAGAAATAAATTCCTCTATTGTTGACTGCTCACCATCCCAAATGAAGATAAGATCATCAAGATATCGTTTAAAATAGATGATGTTTTTGAGCCAGAACTTAGTTTGATATATAAAGGATTCTTCAAACACTCCCATAAATAGATTCGCAAAGCTCGGTGCAAAACGCATCCTCATCGCAGTCCCCCGTATCTGTTTATAGATCTGGTCTTGGAACGTAAATACGTTGTGAGTAAGGATGAATTCCATGCCTTTAGTGATACAGGCTTTCTGTTCTATAGGCATTTCCAGGTCATTGTTTAGGAAAGTGGATACACATTGTATAGGGCTGATACATCTAAAGTAAGGCAATAGTAGCTTTATTTCCATTTTATATCTTTTATAGATGTTATTAGGGATGTGGAGTCTTTTAAGTGTGATTTTAAATTGAGGACATATTTTTGGAGGTGTACGTCAACATAATGAGAAAGATTCCTGGTGAGGGAGGACACGCCAGAGATAATGGGTCTACCAGGGGGATTCTTTAAATCCTTGTGAATTTTAGGAAGATGATAAAAGGTAGCGAGAGTTTTTTCTTTCACTAGAATGTATTCTTTCTCCTTTTTGTTTCTGCTGATTTTATTAGTCTCTCAAACTCGTCTTTATCTTGAGTTGACGGGTCGTTATAAAGCGGTTTATAGTAATTTGTATCTGAAAGCATATTCAGAGCTTCATTATATACTCCTCTCTATTTTGAATTACGATCCCACCTCCTTTGTCCGCATTTCTTATTATTATACTTGTATTTGATTGTAGGTTTTCGAGGGCTACTCTCTCAAATGGTTTGAGATTATGTTTCTTATGGGAGACAAAAAGACAAACACTTATTAGTCATGGGACAACCCCTTTCCGTTCCCCCCCTCCCCCCCTTCATAATTTTAGACCCATCACCAAATATTTAATCTAATTCTTATACCCCCTTTCCTCTACCGTAGTGCCATCCATTGTCCAGACGATAGTTATTTCTGTTGAGTACATAGAGTTTGAAATGCGTTTTATAATGATATGTTCCACGCCTACTCTGTATAGATGTCCTGGAGAGTATGCTATATATTTATATATATGAGCTCTTATATATATCTATTTATTTATTTATATATATATAACTTCCATTTTATATGAATTATCCATTTCTATATGAATTGCCTATGTTTTATACATATTTTATTATTTTTTATAACTCTGATTCTTACTTTATCTATTATGTTATTTTATACTGGTAAAACACATTTTTATATATATATATATATATATATATATATATATATATATATATATATATATATATCCATTAGCGATCGCTTGGACAAATCATAGATTAATTTTGAACCTAACCCTATGGGCTGTGCCTCCCAATTATTAGCATCTTTGCTGCCAGGACAATGGGTCATGTGACCGCACAGATGCGATCACGTGATCTCCTACGTCACTTACTGCAGCCGCCGACCCAGGATAGACGTTGGAGTATGCGCCCTTCTACAAGTTAAGTACCGTGGTGCCTGGCCTCTCCCCCTGTCTTTTTTCATATGAGGACGGCGATCACTAGAGGATGCTCCTGCTTCCGGTTTCCCGAGTCATGTGACCGCTCGTTCTTGCGATCACATGACCGGGAGTTTCATATACAATTAAGAAGATCCTATTTGTAATAATGCTCGTTTTTGTATAAACCTAGAAGCGATCTTGTGTCTAAATAATAAGAATAGCTGCACATTCATAATATTGTTTGGTTTGAAGAATTTAGGCTGCAATCTGGATGACACCTAGGGGTGGCGACAGGGGGAATTGTGAAGCCCAAATAGACAAACTTGTCCTCAGCCAGTGTACAAAGCATTCATTTTGTCAAATTGATAGAGGCATGGATCCATGAGGATTTTTACAATTCTTTGGTTGAGGGCAATGAATGGACCTGCTACTGCCTGCCTGCCTATCAACATGTTCCATACCTTATGGCTCCTGCCACTTTCACTGTCGGCCTGCCTACCGTCATATGCTCTATTGTATGGCTGCTGCTGCCATTATGCCACTGCCGGCCTGTCTACAATCATGTTCCATATCATATGGTTGCTGCTGTTTTCCTCATGTTCCATAATGTAGGGCTGCTGTGCCTCCACTTCTACTCCCTGATGCTATTCACCCCTACAGGCACTGCCATTACCGCTACACAGCTGCCATTTCTAATACTACTACCCCTAAACAGCTGCAGACACATCTACTGCCTTGTCTCTTCCATGCTGTGCTGCTTACCTAACCCTCTTGCCACTAATATTGCAGCCACTATTAACCTACACTTTCCACGTCAACACTGCAATTGTGCTGCTCCCAATTGAAAGAATAATTTTTCCAGGCTAGTTCAGAACAAGCCACTGTTTCTTCTGACAATTAACACTTGCCCATGTAGAAATTTAAGCAGGCATTCTAACTCCTTTAATACATCATTTTTGCATGCTTCTGCAGAACAGGCTTCAAATCAGGAGTAATGAACTGATAGACGCTGGCTGTCTGCCCCAGAAGGGAAACACTACTCTCAGCTGTACAGCTTCCTCTCACCCTAACACTGGAACAGCCATCAAAGCCCATGAAAAATGGGCATCCCTCCTCTGCTTCAGCATAACAGAAGCATGCATTGGGTTCCAAAGCATGCTAATATGCTGCTGCTTCAGCAGGAAAGGATGTTCCTGCTCTACTACTGTATATGAGTGACTAATATCACTAATGGAAGAGTTCACTAAGAGGCATCACTACTATAGCAGGCAAGGACTGTCTGCCACAATGTTAGCGGTCTGTGGCTTCACTGTGGATTCTGGGATACAGGAATAAATAGGCTCAAACAACAGCTAAGTGAATAACTGATTTACTGAATAATAGAAATGATAAAATCCAATGGTGGATGAACCCCACCAAAAATTATCCTCCGATATTCACCAATGTATCGTAGTTAAAATAAAATAAATAGCATGGAATGACTAATGTAAGGCACGTGAGCTTCTTTAGTACCTTACATTAGCAACCCCCCTTGTGTAAGGTACATGGGATTATTTAGTAACGTTGTGCCTTACATTACTAACCTTATTGTGTCTCATGTGCCCCGCATTAGGCACAGTGGGTTCACCAAAGTGAGGTACAAAACGTTACTTAATTCTGGGGTGATTTGTCTCAGATTACTTGAAAGTAACCCCAAGTACCTCCTCCATGAGATTCACTTTTACCCTCACTGGGGTTCATCTTGGGGGACGTTGTGAATACAGTAATAAGATGCAAGGTTCATGGAGATAATTCAGGTTTGAAGCTTTGGACGTAAACAAGACTTTACCTTTTGTCTAAATATGCAGAATAGGTTTCCTCCATCGATCTCAAGCACAGCGGACCTCAGGTAAATAAATGTTTAGCATATCCAGGCTAATGGCATCCAGAAATATTATTTATTTTCTTTGTGAATTCTTTAACAAGTTTCAAAGAACATCAACATAGCTGTTCCCCTATGTGACTTCTCTGATGATCCCGAAGTTTGCCTTTAGTAATAAAACAGTTCCCACATGTGGAACATGAATACGGCTTCTCCCCTGTGTGAATCCTCATATGTGTAACAAGACTTGATTTTTCTGTAAAACATTTCCCACATTCTGAACATGAAAATGGTTTTTCCCCAGAATGACTTCTCTGGTGAATTCTAAGTTTGACTTTAGTAATAAAACTTTTCCCACATTCTGAACAGGAAAATGGTTTCACCCCAGTATGACTTCTCTGATGTATAGCAAGATGGGATCTATCTATGAAACATTTCCCACATTCTGAACATGAATACGGCTTCTCTCCTGTGTGACTTCTCTCATGTATAACAAGACTTAATTTATAATTAAAACATTTCCCACAAAGTGAACATGAAAATGGCTTCTCTCCTGTGTGGATTCTCTCATGTTTAACAAGCGTTGATTTATCTGTATAACATTTACCACATTCAGAGCATGAATATGGCTTCTCCCCTGTGTGAATTCTTTCATGCTTAACAAGAGTGGATTTATCTGTAAAACATTTCCAACATAATGAACATGCATACGGCTTCTCTCCTGTGTGAATTCTCTCATGTTTAACAACATCTGACCTTTTTGTAAAACATTTCCCACATTCTGAACATGGATATGGTTTCTCTCCGGTGTGACTTCTTTCATGTGTTACGAGAGTTGATTTTTCTGTAAAACATTTCCCACATTCAGAACATGAAAATGGCTTCTCTCCTGTGTGAATTCTCTCATGTGTAACAAGTGTTGATTTCTCTGTAAAACATTTACCACATTCTGAACATGAATATGGCTTCTGTCCTGTGTGAATTCTCTGATGTTTAGCAAGATCTGATTTCAGTGTAAAACATTTCCCACATTCTGAACATGGGAACTGCTTCTCTCCTGTGTGAATTCTCTCATGTCTAACAAGATTGGACTTACACGTAAAGGATTTTCCACACTGAAAACATGAATAAGGTTTTTCTCCTGTGTGAATTCGTCTGTGTGTAAACAGACTTGAACTTTTTGTAAAGCATTTTCCACATTCACCACAGTGATACCATTTACCCACTTTCTGTTCAGTGTTTGTGGTAAGAACCTGTGATTGGTCAGGGGAAGAGTCCTCCTGATTAGGGGGATTATATGACAGTTCTTTTCTGTCAGGTCCTGAATGTACATTACAGGTAATGAAGTTTCCTCCTGAAGAGCGCTGCACGATATCTTCATCTTCTCCCTCAGATTTCTTACTGGAATTTTCTGTTGGAATTAAAAAAGGATTTTATGATTTTTCTTTTCAAATCACAAAGTAGACAGACTTATAGCATCCCTATCAGCCTGGAGACACATGCCGTTCTTAATGCAGATTTTGATGCAATTTTATGAGTCAAAAGTGAATCCAGCAGGAATGAGACGTGTATATCTCCTCTTCCTTCTGATTCAGTTCCTGGCTTTTGTTAAAAAAAAAAATCTACATAATCTGCAACACCTTGTCAATCACCCCTGCCAACACTTAATATTGTTATTACATCATGGCCGCAGTCTAGAAGCCAAGGACGTGTGTCTTCCCAATACGTCTCATGACAGAGGGTCTTAGTTTTACTCTTGGAGTACTCACACTACCTATGGATTACTGCTAAAATATAAGATTACGCTTAAACCTTTGGGTAACGGAGGGTTTTGCATTTTTATTTTTCTTCCCTGCCTTTGCGGAGCCATAACTTTTTTACTTTTCTGTTTTTTTACTTTTCTATTCACATAGCCGTATAGGGCATTTTTTTTGAGGGACAAGTTGAACTTTCTAATGTCATCATTTAATATAGTAGACAATGTAGTGGGAAGCAGGGAAAAAAAATCCAAATGGGGTGGAATTAGAATTTTTTTTTTAGAACGTTCCTTATGAGATATAACTGACCGACTTCCTTCATTCATCTTCATTTTTTGCTGGACAATCTATAGTTTTTTTTTTATACCATTTTGGAGTTTTGTGACTTTATCACATTTTCATAAAAATAAAAAAATGACTTTTCTTTTTGAATTGGCCATTTTGATTTTTTTTTTTTTCATTTTTCATTACACCATTCGCCATATGGGATAATTCATTTTATATTTTATTAGAACGGGCGTTTTTGAATGCAGCGGATTTTGAGGAAAAGAGGGGGGATGAATTTTTTTACTTTTTTTTTAGCTCCTCTAGGAGGCTATAGTATTCAGTAATTAGATTATATTTTTAGCTTATGCTACACTTTTGCGGTTATCCTATGTTGGTTTGCCACCTGCAGATCACATGGGAACTGCAGCTCTAATACGCTGGGTTTCTTCAGAGAGAACCAGCATATTAGAACGAAGGACCGGATTCCCCGATCGCTGCACAGGGGAGCCGTTCCTCACCAAGAAGCATGACCTTTTGGTTTTTTTGTCATTTAGATGCCGCGGTTGTGCTTCTTCACCACGACATCTAAAGGGTTAAATACCTGCGATCCAAATTATTGCCGGTAGCTGACATTAGCTGCGGGCCTATGGTGCCCATTGCGTGCGTAAGTGGGTGCCACGTTTAAAGACCCTCCTAGTGCCGTACATGTACGGTGCTGGGAACGAAAGTGTTAAAAAGGTAATTGGTTTTGTCATGAGCCCATGACAGCACCAAGACCAGCTCCAGCCCAGAACACAAATGCCTATGGAGAGCTTTCAAGGGGTTGTCTCATCTCAGACATTGATGGCATATCACTAGAATATTCCATCAATGTCAGACAGTAGCAGATCCCAAAGATGTGACCCGCACACATCTCCAGAACGAGGTCCTTGAAGTGAACATTATAAGTTCCAGCAGTCCCATGGTGGAGAATGGCTCGGGGGACGCGCTTGTACAGTGCACCCTCCATGTTCAGCTATGCTATTCTTAAAAGTAGCTGGATATTCTCGCTCGGCTGTTTTCGAAACTCCCATAATGAATAATGGAGAGCATGCTGCGCATGTGGGTCCCTTACTGGTGATAGGAGCAGGTCACCGAGGTGGGACCCACACCTATCTGATATTGATGGCATATCCTTTACGATGATGTATCTGCAGTCAATGGAGACCAAAATAATAAACCATTTGAGTTCTGGATTCCAAATCAGCTCAGAAATCAAAGTGAAACAACAGCATCCAATTTACATGAATTTCATCACGGCAACTCATAATGTCAGTCATGACAGTCATGACATCTTAGCATGCTCCTAATGAGATGGCGGAGAGTGACCTGGGAGATTTCCTCTCGCACATGGATCAGGTCATCAGTGAGCTCCTGGACAGTCCATGGTACTACTTGGCAGCACCGATACAGAATGTCCCAGAGGTTCTCGGTTGGATTCATGCATGTGGAACATGAGGGCCAGTCGTTAGTTCCTGGATGACAAAGACATTAATACTATCTACACACGCTGGCCACATGAGGCTGCGCTGTGTTCTGCACCAGCATACGATCCGACAATGGCTGCTGTCAGTTACTGGGAGGAAACTCTCAGAACCAGAATACTGTTTGGTATCACAAGGAGGTGTGTGCAACTCTCCAAATAGATGCCGACTCAGACCATCAACGACCCATCTCCAAACCAGTCATGCTGGATGATGTAGCAGGCAGCATAACATTCACCACGACACTTCTAGACTCTTTCACACAAGTCACATGTGGTTGGGGTAAACCAGCCCTCATCTTTGAAGAGAACATGGATACCTGCCACTTGTGGTGCTCTCTGGTGGAATGCCAATCAAGCTATACAGTGCTGGGCTGTGAGCATAGGTCCTACTACAAGACATCAGGCCCTCATGGAGTCTGTTTCTGACAGTTTGGTCAAAAACTTGCAGTCCAGTAGCTGTGGGAGGTCAACATATAGGGCTCTGGCAGCAACCCAAACCCTTGCACAAAGGAGAAAATAACGGCCTTGATGCTGGGTTCATGCTCTTCTATGGCCAAGTCTGGATATCCTTGTAACAGTATCATCTTTAAGCTTTTGAGACTGGGAGAGGTCGCAAACCTTCTAGTGACACCATGTATGGATGTGACATCCTGGAGGAGCAGGACTACCTGTGCAACCTGATTGGGCCTCCAACAGCCACAAATACACTAGAGAAGAATCGTTCAGGAAGGCCACCACCTGAAAACCATTCCCTTGCTGTCAACTCACCAGGGCATCTCATTTGCATTAGGTGAAATAGATTCCCAATCACTTAAACTTCAGGGATATTAATGTGACCAGTCAGGAAGCGCGAGTGACTTGAGGTTATACTGGGATATATACCTATTAGGACTGGGCCATATTCAGATCAATGGGAGTTATTCGCCCATTGTCATTCTGGAGATGGCAGTTTTTTACTAAATCGCCATATTGATTTATCCAAAATAGTGCCCGCTTTTCTTTCCTCCTCTCCAGGCTTTGTTTGGGGCCAGCGGGAGGAGAAGAGAGGAGGGGCAGGGGAATGGGGAGGTCTCCTTGTTTACAGGAGGAGAGCGTTTTTTTACCTCTGCAGGGTAAGTGGCTGCTGTAGGACAAGGAATGTATGGAGCGGGCTGCTGCGGTGAACATATGCAGCGGGTGCCGGCTGTATAATACAACAGGAACATGGCCAGGTGCCGAACCCAGTCATTTAAACCCTCAGCTGCCAAGATCACCAGCAATTGCAGCGTCTGTGAGGACAGGCAGAGGGTTGCGGCTCAATTTCACGGCTTCAATTGGTTACCATGGCACCCTGGACACTTCTGAAGCCTCCCATGGCTGCCATGGTAACCTCCCTGCTGCGCGGTGCACGAGACCCAGCTCACCAGGGAGCGTGGTATAATGCCATCCGTCCTAACAGAATCTCTATTAGGGTGAATAGGACAAGAGATGAAAAGATCCAAGGGTCTAGTCCCCTAAAGGGGTTAAAAATTATTATAAAAAAAAGTTTAAAAAAAAACAAAAAAAAAATTAAGATATTAAAAGTTTAAATTACTGCCCTTTCCCAATTTTATATATCAGGTATCGCCAGGTCCAAAAACACCTGAACTCTCAAAATATTTGTAAAAACAGTTAACGCCGTAATGGGAAATTTTTTAGTCACCTTTCCCCCGCCCCACAAATTTTTTATAACTCATCCTAAAAGTTGTACGTACCACTTACCAGTAGTTACAAAGTGTCAACAGCGAGCTATGGCTTTAAACATCTTCTTTAATGCAATGGAATAGCCTTCCTGCAGAAGTGGTAGCTGCAAATACAGTGAAGGGGTTAAGCATGCATGGGATAGGCATAAGGCCATCCTTCATATAAGATAGGGCCGGGGGCTATCCATAGTATTTAGTATATTGGGCAGACTGGATGGGCCAAATGGTTCTTATCTGCCGACACAGTCTAGGCTTCTATAACTGTAGACACTGGTAAGGAAGCGGCAAGCTGATGAATACAGCCATAAAGCTCATGGATTCACCAATTACTGGCATATATCCAAGTTGGATGAAAGTCTGGGTATTTTATAATGAACTCAAATCTATGGCCGCATCTATATTCTCCAGCTGAAGTTACAGTCAGGTCCATAAATATTAGGACATGGACACAATTCTAACATTTTTGGCTCTATAGACCACCACAATGGATGTGAAATGAAACAAACAAGATGTGCTTTACCTGCAGACTGTCAGCTGTAATCTGAGGTATTTACATCCAGATCAGGTGAACGGTGCAGGAATTACAGCAGTTACATATGTGCCTCCTACTTGTTAAGGGACCAGAAGTAATGGGACAATTGTCTTCTTAGCTGTTCCATGGCCAGGTGTGTGTTATTCCCTCATTATCCCAATTACAATGAGCAGATAAAAGGTCCAGAGGTCATTTCCAGTCTGCTGTTTGCATTTGGAATCTGTTGCTGTCAACTCTCAAGATGAGATCCAAAGAGCTGTCACTATCAGTGAAGCCATCATTAGGCTGAAAAACACAACAAACCCATCAGAGAGATAGCAAAAACATTAGGCCTGGCCAAAACAACTGTTTGGAACATTCTTATAAAGAAGGAACGCAACGGTGAGCTCAGCAACACCAAAAGACCCGGAAGACCACGGAAAACAACTGTGGTGGATGAGCGAAGAATTCTTTCCCTGGTGAAGAAAGGCCCTTCACAACAGTTGGCCAGATCAAGAACACTCTCCAGGAGGTAGGTGTATGTGTGTCAAAGTCAACAATCAGGAGAAGACTTCACCAGAGTGAATACAGAGGGTTCACCACAAGATGTAAACCATCGGTGAGCCTCAAAAACAGTAAGGCCAGATTAGAGTTTGCCAAACGACATCTAAAAAAGCCTTCACAGTTCTGGAATAACATCCTATGGACAGATGAGACCAAGACCAACTTGTACCAGAGTGATGGGAAGAGAAGAGTATGGAGAAGGAAAGGAGCTGCTCATGGTCCTAAGCATACCACCTCATCAGTGAAGCATGGTGGTGGCAGTGTCATGGCGTGGGCATGTATGGCTGCCAATGGAACTGCTTCTCTTGTAGTTATTGATGATGTGACTGCTGACAAAAGCAGCAGGATGGATTCTGAAGTGTTTGGGGCAATATTATCTGCTCATATTCAGCCCAATGCTTCAGAACTCATTGGACAGCGCTTCACAGTGCAGATGGACAATGACCCAAAGCATACTGCAAAAGCAACCAAAGAGTTTTCTAAGGGAAAGAAGTGGAATGTTCTGCAATGGCCGAGTCAATCACCGGACCTGAATCCGATTGAGCATTTCACTTGCTGAAGACAAAACTGAAGGGAAAATGCCCCAAGAACAAGCAGGAACTGGAGACAGTTGCAGTAGAGGCCTGGCAGAGCATCACCAGGGATGAGACCAGCGTCTGGTGATGTCTATGCGTTCCAGACTTCAGGCTGTAATTGACTGCAAAGGTAAATCCAGCAACAAAAACCCCCTATGTAGTAGATAATTAATGTTTATTAGAGAAATGACAAACTAAACTAAATAGTTACCCAGGTAGGACCACACTAGGATAGGTGGATCTAGCTAATGGGTGGGGAAGGTGTCCCTATACTGCTACCCTAGTCTAAGACCTCAGCCCAGGGACGTCCCCTGGTGGTGGGGACTCCCTGTCCTCGAGCCTAGCCTCAACTCCTGTCTGGCCCTGACAGAAGGTGAAAAGCTGGTGTAGGAGTGGCCTACCATGGGATGGCTATCAATGACATACAAAATAGGAAAAAGGTGCCCACTGTATGCGATCCTCGTGACGGTATGCCAGGAGGTACAGGGTGCACCGAGTCGGATAAAAGCACATACAAAACACAAAAACGCACAACAAGAACACTCTATTTGTTCGATGTATATTATAGAGTGATAGGAGACAAAGAACCCCGACGCGTTTCACCCACAAAGTGGGATCATCAGGGGGTGGTAGGGGGTGAATATATGATGATATTCAAAAATACCTGAAGGTAAAACAAGTATGAAAGTCAAACAGGCCCAGTTGGGCACCAATGCGTTATACAGTTTTAGAGTCAGACCCAACCTTAAAATGAAGGTAACTTAGATAAATAAGTAAATAGATGCCGGATGGCAGAGTACATACGATCAGTTGAGCAGTATGTGATGGACACACAGAGTGCACAGGCCCCTTAATTAGGGGGTAGATGGCTGGCAATTCAGCAGTGCCAAAACTCCAGTGCTGTATAATCACACTGGGTGGATGCCATTTAGAACATCAAGGAGCCATCCAGCCGATGACTGCAAAGGATTTGCAACCAAGTATTAAAAAGTGAAAGTTTGATTTATGATTATTATTCTGTCCCATTACTTCTGGTCCCTTAACAAGTGGGAGGCACATATGTAACTGCTGTAATTCCTGCACCGGTCACCTGATTTGGATGTAAATACCTCAGATTACAGCTGACAGTCTGCAGGTAAAGTACATCTTGTTTGTTTCATTTCACATCCATTGTGGTGGAGTATAGAGCCAAACATGTTAGAATTGTGTCCATGTCCCAATATTTATGGACCTGACTGTAAGTGGGATTTTGTCTTTCCAGCTTTATGGTAACTATTTTGGACATGTCAGCATTTTTTGGATATAATGTTGCTCCTTGAAATGGTCATATTACCAGGGAGACTGTATATTAGACGTCACATTCCTGAGATGAATAAGAACACTACATCTGGTCATCGTATTTACAGGATATTTTTTATATTTAAATATAAGTCCGCCTTTTATATTCTGAATATTATCCAAGCACCACAGAAAAATTACAGTAACGCCATTTATACCTGACTTCTATTCCGATTTTTTTCTATTATTTCAATACAAATCTCCTGCCCCTGGACCGAGGTGAAGCCCGGTTGAAGTGGCACGTAGGCATATAGTTAACGCACTAAGTAGAGTTACATTGAGGTGGACAGGCCGCAAGCTAAAGCATAGCCCTAAGGGACTCCTACACTGACGGCAGATAGGGTGTTATATACTGGGAGCTGGAGTAAGGGTTACAGCTGCAATCAAAGGGACACAACATCATTTACCTGTGGATTACAAACAGAGAAGTCTGATTTAAAGGGACAGGACATCATTTCCCTGTGGATAACAGTTAGTATTGCGCAATTCTTAGGGTGCCCCCAAAGAGGAACTCGTCCAGGCACATACAAGTGCGGACTGGCGGGCCGTGTTCCCTTTACTGCTGGTTTATTCACCAATCTGTTTTATATATTCTCAGCTCCGTTTTCACTACATTCAATGTCTGAGACAGAAGCGGTCACACCCGTGTGTGGGAGGAGACACCACACCGAACGAAGGAGGAGAGGGAATAAGGAACAAGGCCTGAAAGAAGGACACCTCCTAGTCAAATCCCTAGTCACAGTCCTGACTGGCTATCAGTATGAACAGACCCCAAAAGGTATGCGAGTTCATACGCAGGAGAACCTAGAGTCCTAACTCCCCCTATAGGACCCTGGCGATAGTGACAGGACGGAGACTAGCTGTTCCTCCAGGAAGGAAGGACGACCAGGAGTCTCCCTCAGGGCTACAACAAAGGGCAGGGGAAAACAACACACAAATAAACCAAAACTAAATCCAAAAGGGAAAGAAAACACTTAACTTTCCAGTGGCAGCAACAGGAACTCAGCCGAGAACCAAACACCAGCAGACCACAGATACCACTGAAGCTATAAACCGCACTGCATTGTGGGAGAAGCAACTATAAATAAGGAAAGCTAAATGACCACAATAGCAACACCTGGAGGTTAAGGGTGCGGCAAACACCAGAAACACCACAGACGCCTATTGATCCACAAGGAAACCTGTCAGATCAAAGCACGTGCTGCCAGTCTCACAGATCTTCTGTCACCCACTGTCGCGGAGCCGTCCGTATGTCTCTGTACGTCCGTGACAGAACCGTTGTCTGTGTGGCATCGTGTACCCTCTGTACCCAGCCCTTGTTACCTTTCACAATGACGGCCTGTGAAGGGGCGCAATGGGGGCATTAATACTGTGAGGGGACACAAGGTCTGCATAACTACTGTGAAGGGCACAAGGTCTGCATAACTACTGTGAGGGGGCACAATGAGGGCATTACTACTGTGAGGGAGCACAATGAGGACATTACTACTGTGAGGGGGCACAATGAGGGCATTACTACTGTGAGGGGGCACAATGAGGGCATTACCACTGTGAGGGGGCACAATGAGGGCATTACTACTGTGAGGGGGCACAATGAGGGCATTACTACTGTAAGGGGGCACATGGTCTGCATAACTACTGTGATGGGGCACAATGAGGGCATTACTACTGTGTGGGGGCACAATGAGGGCATTACTACTGTGAGGGGGCACAATGAGGGCATTACTACTGTGAGGGGGCACAATGACGGCATTACTACTGTGAGGGGGCACATGGTCTGCATAACTACTGCGATGGGGCACAATGAGGGCATTACTACTGTGTGGGGGCACAATGAGGGCATTACTACTGTGTGGGGGTACAATGAGGGCATTATTACTGTGTGGGACACAATGGGGGCATTATTAATGTGTGGGGCACAATGAGGGCATTACTACTGTGAGGGGGCACAATGAGGGCATTACTACTGTGTGGGGGCACAAGGTCTGCATAACTACTGTGACGGGGCACAATGAGGGCATTACTGCTGTAAGGGGGCACATGGTCTGCATAACTACTGTGACGGGGCACAATGAGAGCATTACTACTGTAAGGGGGCACAATGAGGGCATTACTACTGTGACAGGCACAATGGGGGCATAACTACTGTGAGGGGAAAAAATGAAGGCATAACTACTGTGAGGGGGCACAAGGTCTGCATAACTACTGAGACGGAGCACAATGAGGGCATTACTACTGTGACGGGGCTTAATGAGGGCATTACTACTGTGTGGGGGCACAAGGTCTGCATAACTACTGCGAAGGGGCACAATGAGGGCATTACTACTGTGACGGGGCTCAATGAGGGCATTACTACTGTGTGGGGGCACAAGGTCTGCATAACTACTGCGACGGGGCACAATGAGGGCATTACTACTGTGACGGGGCTCAATGAGGGCATTACTACTGTGTGGGGGCACAAGGTCTGCATAACTACTGCGACGGAGCACAATGAGGGCATTACTACTGTGACGGGGCTTAATGAGGGCATTACTACTGTGTGGGGGCACAAGGTCTGCATAACTACTGAGACGGAGCACAATGAGGGCATTACTACTGTGACGGGGCTTAATGAGGGCATTACTACTGTGACGGGGGCACAAGGTCTGCATAACTACTGCGACGGGGCACAATGAGGGCATTACTACTGTGACGGGGCTCAATGAGGGCATTACTACTGTGTGGGGGCACAAGGTCTGCATAACTACTGCGACGGGGCACAATGAGGGCATTACTACTGTGACGGGGCTCAATGAGGGCATTACTACTGTGTGGGGGCACAAGGTCTGCATAACTACTGCGACGGGGCACAATGAGGGCATTACTACTGTGACGGGGCACAATGAGGGCATTACTACTGTGACGGGGCTCAATGAGGGCATTACTACTGTGTGGTGGCACAAGGTCTGCATAACTACTGCGACGGAGCACAATGAGGGCATTACTACTGTGACGGGGCTTAATGAGGGCATTACTACTGTGTGGGGGCACAAGGTCTGCATAACTACTGCGACGGGGCACAATGAGGGCATTACTACTGTGACGGGGCTCAATGAGGGCATTACTACTGTGTGGGGGCACAAGGTCTGCATAACTACTGCGACGGAGCACAATGAGGGCATTACTACTGTGACGGGGCTTAATGAGGGCATTACTACTGTGTGGGGGCACAAGGTCTGCATAACTACTGCGACGGGGCACAATGAGGGCATTACTACTTGACGGGGCTCAATGAGGGCATTACTACTGTGTGGGGGCACAAGGTCTGCATAACTACTGCGACGGGGCACAATGAAGGCATAACTACTGTAATGGGGCACAATGTGGGCATTATCACTGTGACGGGGCACAACATTATAATGTATGGAAGTGGTGCCACAGAAAGGACCTGCCCCGGGTGCCAAACACCTTAACCATAACCCTCACATGGATACAGGGGTCAGTCCAGTCAATGGAAATCCCGGTTCGGAGCATCATCAAGGACTCACTGCCACGCTGCTCTTTTTTCATTAAAGTGTTAACAATGAAATGTGTTTCTAAATCGGCCAGACCTCTTGATGAAGTATTAGCACCCTACTGCATAAATATTGGCACCCGATGAAGAAATTGCTGTGGAATCGGAGAGGAATCCAGTCAGAGACAGCGCTCAGCTGAATAAGGATCAGTTGGAAATGTCATTTTGGGATCAAACCCTGTAGAAGCTGTTCTGAAGCAGATGTGGACCCTGTGAACAGATATGGCTTGGGGTTACTCCCCCAGCCCACCCTCTAACCCCGACGTGGAATCCGGCAGGCTGCTACCACTTAAAGGGAACCTGTCACCAGTTTTATGGTGTCCTAACTAAGGGCGACATAGATAAGTGACTGATTCTCTTAGCACAATGCTGGGTCACTGTCTGTAATTCACCCGGTCAATCTGCCAACATCTTGTATTGAAAAGCTCCAGCTGATAATGATGAGTCATGAATATTCATGAGCTCCCGACTCTCCCCGCCCACCTGCTGCTGATTGACAGTTTGTTTCCATATGAATCAGCAGCAGGTGGGCAGGGGAGTGGCTATAGCTCTGAATTAAATATACGCTGGACTCACTGACATCACGCTGGACTCACTGACATCACGCTGGACTCACTGACATCACGCTGGACTCCAATCAGCTCATTAGCATGCGGCATCTTTGTGTGTATATTATGAGGTAACCGTCTGTCACACCAGTAAGTGAATACATCTAAGGCACTTTTTAGTAGTTAATGATTGTATATAATTAGTTAGATTATAATCAAATATTCACATGACAGGTTCCCTTTAAGAGAGGTCTCTCTGTTCAAGAGACAGCTGACCCAAAAGAGTCTCGAATCTCCGAGGCAGAGCATCGAAGGACCAGGTAAAGCTGTAGTCAGGGCAGGTAGAGTTTGTGCGATCCAGTAAACAGTCCGAGGTCAGGCTCAGCAGCTCATGGTCGGACCAGGATCAGGCAGACAGTTAAAACCAGATGGCAACACATTTATCTCTAATCTGTTTTTACTTTCTTCTCTTCCCTGTACAGGATTATGGGGGCTGCCATCTTGCCTGAGGTGTTCTTAACAACATTTAGAAAGCAGTAAGAACTTCACATCCACATGGGCCACAGACGACACAATGGACAGGCTGGGACCTCACTGACCAGTATGGGACAGATTTCTAGGCATGTTCTGTGACTGTGCAGAGGTCATTGTGCAGGGAGGTGGAGTAGATAAGGTTTATCCTGTCTTATCTATACACAGAGGTGTTATCTTTACAGGCAGTATTAGAATGGCAGATAACAAGTGGCGCCTATTTATTAGGTTTTGTGCCCAGTGGGAAAACTGCAGGACTTTATGTTTTTTGTTTAAATAACGATAGGGACATGGAAAAATAACATATTTTTAAAGAATTTTGATGATGCTCTTTTTAAACATAAAAACGTGATTTAAACAATAGGTCCTTTCCTGATGACACATTCCCTTCAAGTACCCCGGGTCACCACCCATTGACTGGTGAACATTAGGGTACTGGACCTTTAAGAACACAAGGAAGCTTGACCGCCGTATTGGCTATCCGGGGGCAGCCTGAAAGGAGACAGAAGCTGGCAGCACTACGATATTGGCTGGGCCTGGCAGTAAGGAGGCGTGAGACACCAATAGGACCAAGCAGAAGAATGGCAGTGGGCATGAACCACCGACAGAACACTACTGCCACCCTTACACACACCTCGACTAGTGCAGACATTTTCTTAGAAAAGCTGGTGCATGAATGTTCTCCACAGGCTCCCAGGGTCTCTTCTCAGGACCCTGCCAGTCCACCAGTTTTACATCAAATTTACTTCATGTCCAAAATATTCTTAACCACATTCCCTGTGTCAACTGGAGTTGGAGCAGAGATGGAAAAGATGGAATAGCCGTTAAAGGGAACCTGTCACCGGGATGTTGTGTATAAAGCTGAGGACATGAGTTGTTAGATGGCCGCCAGCACATCCGCAATACCCAGTCCCCATAGCTCTGTGTGCTTTTATTGTGTAAAAAAAACGATTTGATAGATATGCAAATTAACCTGAGACGAGTCCTGTCCCCGAGACGAGTCCTGTCCCCGAGATGAGTCCTGTCCCCGAGACGAGTCCTGTCCCCCCGAGACGAGTCCTGTCCCCCCGAGACGAGTCCTGTCCCTGAGACGAGTACTGTACGTGAGAAGAGTACTGTCCCCTAGACGAGTCCTGTCCCCGAGACGAGTCCTGTCCCCGAGACGAGTCCTGTCCCTGAGACGAGTACTGTACGTGAGACGAGTCCTGTCCCCGAGACGAGTCCTGTCCCCGAGACGAGTACTGTACGTGAGACGAGTCCTGTCCCCAAAACGAGTCCTGTCCCTGAGACGAGTACTGTACGTGAGACGAGTCCTGTCCTTGAGACGAGTCCTGTCCCCGAGACGAGTCCTGTCCCCGAGACGAGTCAGGGACAGGACTCATCTCAGGTTCATTTGCATATGTATTAAATCGGTTTTCTTACACAATAAAAGCACACAGAGCTATGGGGACTGGATATTGCGGATGTGCTAGCGGCCATCTAGTAACCCATGCCCTCAGCTCTATACACAGAATCCCGGTGGCAGGCTCTCTTTAAAACACAAATGGCTTGAGAAGAGAGACATGAAAAGAACTACGGATGTGTAAAGAGGTTGGAATCTGCTGGGATTTAACTGTCTCAACACCTCAAACTCTGAGGTTTTTGGAGGAAAAAGCAGGTGGTGTCCTACGCCTGCAATCAACGGACCTCTTCATACTCTACTGGGCTTGTGAGTGGAGTTTAAAGGGTTTCTGTCATCAGAACAATGGTTCTGTATCTGGCTGAGATTAGCGATGTGCTGATGTCTGACTTATAACTCACTGCCTGCCGCCGTTCCCTCAAAATAATGACTTAGGAGAACTAGGACGTCAATCAACTGGACAAGGCCGTGCCAAAGGGTGAGAGGACGGAGCCTCTAGGTGCTGCAGCAACGCTCCACTACTTGCACCTAGAGGCTCATTAGCATATGATAAAAGTCATTATTTTGAGGGAACGGCGGCAGGCAGGGAGTTATAAGTCAGACCGTTATGTTCTGCTGACATCAGCACATCGCTAATCTCAGCCAGATACAGAACCATTTTCTGATGACAGAAACCCTTTAAAGAACCGGAGTTTAGGAGCCGGAAACTAAGGTTGGATAGAATGTCCTTGTGTGTTGTTGGCTTGATTCTAGCTCGTCCTCCAACTACAGCAGACGGGGTCTAATTCTAACTCATATTTAGGATTTTCCTTCTTTACTGTTCATCCCCATTAAACATGTGCTCCATGGACAATGCCACTAAGTGTGTGTCCTCTCCAGTGTCCGTGCCTTAAGTGCCGTTCGAGGGTGAATACATTTGCACTAGACGCCACCACGCTGCAGACTTGGAAGCCCAGATCTTGGATCTAAATAAGCAGCTTGAAACACTTTGGGCCATTGCAGACCTGGAAAGAGGCTTAGACCTCACTGCGCAGGCGCTGACTGGGGTCAGTGAAATGGAGGTGGGGAGGAGGGCAAGATCAGGACTATCAGGTCAGCAGCTGGGTTAATGTAGGAAGAAGGGGTAGAGGGAAAAGTCCCCGGGAGGCTAGTCCTGAGCTGGCACGCCCTAGTAAATATGCCTGTTTGGCTGATATTAGGGATGAAAGCCCAGGGCCAGCAACACTGCAGCAGGGCGTTTCTCCTAGCACCCAGGAGCATGACCGCTGCAGGAAGGATGGGAGTAGTAGTGCAGCAAAGGTCAGACGGATGCTGGTGGTAGGGGACTCTATTATTAGGCGGACAGACAAGGTCATCTGTCGCAGAGACTGTGAATGCCGAACAGTGTGTTGTCTGCCGGGTGCTCGGGTTCGGCATATTGCGGATTGGATTGACAGATTGCTGGGTGGGGCTGGGGAAGACCCGGCGGTCATGGTACACATCGGCACCAATGACGGGGGGAGATGGAAGGTCCTTAAAAATTATTTTAGGGAACTAGGAGAGAAGCCCAAGTCCAGGACCTCCAAGGTAGTGTTTTCAGAAATACTACCAGTGCCACGAGCGTCACCAGAGAGACAACGGGAGCTTAGGGGTTAAATAAGTGGCTCAGAAGCTGGTGCAGAAAGGAAGGGTTTGGGTTCATGGAGAACTGGGCCGACTTCTCTGTCAGTTACAGGCTCTACCGTAGGGACGGGCAGCACCTCAATGGGGAGGGAGCAACTGCCCTGGGGGAAAATGGTTAGACGGCTGGAGGAGCTTTTATACTAGGATGTGGGGGAGGGTGGGGGGGTCATACTAATAAGGGGGTAGATAGTGTAGATAGAGAGTGGGATATAGAAGGGGACAGTGGGGGTTTAGTGGGGGCCGGGGTTAGTGAGGAAAGTAAGGAGACTGGGCAGAACTAGACACCGATGAAATACTGAGCTGCTGCTGACCAGGGTCCTGGTTCTGCCTCAACCGCAAAGGGGAGAAGATTCCTCAACTTGCTGCAGGACCACTTTATGGGCCAGTTTGGATCTGGTAAGTTCTAATGAAGCAGAGCTCATTGGAAATGTTACTGTACAAGAAACACTGGGTAATATTGACCACAATATAATTATATTCCCCCTAAACTATAAAAAGCTAACTCCATCAGGCAGAGCAAAGACACTGGATTTTAAAAAGGCTAATTTCCCCGGGTTGAGGGCAGCATTTCAGGGCATAGACTGGGAGCAGCTACTGTCACATAATAATACTGAGGACAAATGGGAGAGCTTCAAATCCACATTGAGGAATTGCCCTAAAAATGTATTCCTTTAGGTAACAAGTATAAACGGCTAAAATTAAACCCCCCCATGGCTAACAGCTACTGTAAAAAGGGCAATAAAAGACAAACAAAAAAGGGCATTTAAAAAATACAAATCTGAGGGGTCAACTGGAGCGTTTGAAGATTACAAAGGGCTTTATAAAATCTCAAAAAAAAAAGAGAGATAAAATTAGCAACAATACAAAATGAACAGCAGGTAACAAAAGAGAGCAAAACAAATCCCCCAAAATTCTTTAAATATATAAATGCTAAAAAACCAAGGTCTGAGCAGGTAGGTCCCCTAAATAATGGTAAAGAGGAGGGGTAGTCACTGAAGATAAGGAAAAGGCAGAGTTACTAAATAGTTATTTTTTTAGCTCTGTATATACAAAAGAAGAGCAAGGAGCTGATATCTGTGCTGCTGGGGCTGTTAGTACATCAAGTAATATACTCACTTGGCTGACTGTAGATATGGTCCGAGAGAAGTTAAATAGGGTAAATGTGAGGAACGCTCTGGGTCCAGATGGATTACACCCAAGAGTTCTTAAAGAGCTCAGCTCAGACATTGCTGTGCCCGTTTATAATTTTAAAAGATTCTCTAGGGACTGGTACAGTGCCAACTGATTGGCACAAGGCAAATGTGGTGCCCATATTCAAAAAAGGATCTAGGTCCTCCACAGGTAATTATAGACCAGTTAAACTTCTGTTGTGGGGAAATGTTTGAAGGACTCTTAAGGGACTATATACAGGAGTATGTGACTATAAATAATATCATAAGTGATAACCAACATGGGTTTACAAAGGACAGAAGTTGTCAGACTAACCTGATTTGTATTTATGAGGTGAGTAGAAGCCTGGACAGAGGGGCGGATGTGGATGTAGTGAGGTAAGAAGAAGCCTGGACAGAGGGGCAGCTGTGTATGTAGTGAGGCGAGTAGTAGCCTGGACAGAGGGGCGGATGTGGATGTAGTGAGGTAAGAAGAAGCCTGGACAGAGGGGCAGCTGTGGATGTAG
The DNA here is from genome assembly GCF_905171765.1 of Bufo bufo. Lineage (NCBI taxonomy): Eukaryota > Metazoa > Chordata > Amphibia > Anura > Bufonidae > Bufo > Bufo bufo. The sequence continues at coordinate 67,598 of NW_024399988.1, forward strand.
TGAGGTGAGTAGAAGCCTGGACAGAGGGGCGGCTGTGGATGTAGTGAGGTGAGTAGAAGCCTGGACAGAGGGGCGGCTGTGGATGTAGTGAGGTGAGTAGTAGCCTGGACAGAGGGGCAGCTGTGGATGTAGTGAGGCGAGTACAATCCTGGACCGAGGGGTGGCTGTGGATGCAGTGAGGTAAGTAGTAGCCTGGACAGAGGGGCGGCTGTGGGTGTAGTGAGGTGAGTAGTAGCCTGGACAGAGGGGCGGCTGTGGGTGTAGTGAGGTGAGTAGAAGCCTGGACAGAGGGGTGGCTGTGGATGTAGTGAGGTAAGTAGTAGCCTGGACAGAGGGGCGGCTGTGTATGTAGTGAGGCGAGTAGTAGCCTGGACAGAGGGGCGGCTGAGGATGTAGTGAGGTGAGTAGAAGCCTGGACAGAGGGGCAGCTGTGGATGTAGTGAGGTGAGTAGAAGCCTGGACAGAGGGGCGGCTGTGGGTGTAGTGAGGTGAGTAGAAGCCTGGACAGAGGGGCGGCTGTGGATGTAGTGAGGTAAGTAGAAGCCTGGACAGAGGGGCGGCTGTGGATGTAGTGAGGTAAGTAGTAGTCTGGACAGAGGGGCGGCTGTGGATGTAGTGAGGTAAGTAGAAGCCTGGACAGAGGGGCGGCTGTGGGTGTAGTGAGGTGAGTAGAAGCCTGGAGAGAGGGGCGGCTGTGGGTGTAGTGAGGTGAGTAGTAGTCTGGACAGAGGGGCGGCTGTGGATGTAGTGAGGTGAGTAATAGTCTCGACAGAAGGGCGGCTGTGGATGTAGTGAGGTAAGTAGTAGTCTGGAAAGAGGGGCAGCTGTGGATATAGTGAGGTAAGTAGAAGCCTGGACAGAGGGGCGGCTGTGGATGTAGTGAGGTAAGTAGTAGTCTGGACAGAGGGGCGGCTGTGGATGTAGTGAGGTGAGTAGAAGCCTGGACAGAGGGGCGGCTGTGGATGTAGTGAGGTAAGTAGAAGCCTGGACAGAGGGGCGGCTGTGGATGTAGTGAGGTAAGTAGTAGCCTGGACAGAGGGGCGGCTGTGGATGTAGTGAGGTGAGTAGTAGCCTGGACAGAGGGGCGGCTGTGGATGTAGTGAGGAGAGTAGTAGTCTGGACAGAGGGGCGGCTGTGGATGTAGTGAGGTGAGTAGTAGTCTGGACAGAGGGGCGGCTGTGGATATAGTGAGGTGAGTAGAAGCCTGGACAGAGGGGCGGCTGTGGATGTAGTGAGGTAAGTAGAATCCTGGACAGAGGGGCGGCTGTGGATGTAGTGAGGTAAGTAGTAGTCTGGACAGATGGGCGGCTGTGGATGTAGTGAGGTAAGTAGTAGTCTGGAAAGAGGGGCAGCTGTGGATATAGTGAGGTAAGTAGAAGCCTGGACAGAGGGGCGGCTGTGGATGTAGTGAGGTAAGTAGTAGTCTGGACAGAGGGGCGGCTGTGGATGTAGTGAGGTGAGTAGAAGCCTGGACAGAGGGGCGGCTGTGGATGTAGTGAGGTAAGTAGAAGCCTGGACAGAGGGGCGGCTGTGGATGTAGTGAGGTAAGTAGTAGCCTGGACAGAGGGGCGGCTGTGGATGTAGTGAGGTGAGTAGTAGCCTGGACAGAGGGGCGGCTGTGGATGTAGCGAGGAGAGTAGTAGTCTGGACAGAGGGGCGGCTGTGGATGTAGTGAGGTGAGTAGTAGGCTGGACAGAGGGGCGGCTGTGGATGTAGTGAGGTGAGTAGAAGCCTGGACAGAGGGGCGGCTGTGGATGTAGTGAGGTAAGTAGTTGGCTGGACAGCTGGGCAGCTGTGGATGTAGTGAGGTAAGTAGTAGCCTGGACAGAGGGGCGGCTGTGGATGTAGTGAGGTAAGTAGTAGCCTGGACAGAGGGGCGGCTGTGGATGTAGTGAGGTGAGTAGAAGCCTGGACAGAGGGGCGGCTGTGGATGTAGTGAGGTAAGTAGTAGGCTGGACAGCTGGGCAGCTGTGGATGTAGTGAGGTAAGTAGTAGCCTGGACAGAGGGGCGGCTGTGGATGTAGTGAGGTAAGTAGTAGCCTGGACAGAGGGGCGGCTGTGGATATAGTGAGGTGAGTAGAAGCCTGGACAGCTGGGCGGCTGTAGATGTAGTGAGGTAAGTAGAAGCCTGGACAGAGGGGCGGCTGTGGATGTAGTGAGGTGAGTAGAAGCCTGGACAGAGGGGCGGCTGTGGATGTAGTGAGGTGAGTAGAAGCCTGGACAGAGGGGCGGCTGTGGATGTAGCGTTTCTGGATTTTTCAGAGGCTTTTGATCCTGTCCCTCATAGACGTGTAATAAGTAAATAAGGTCTTTAGGATTGGAAAGTATAGTCTGTAATTGGATTGAGAACTGGCTGAAGGACCGTGTCCAGAGAGTTGTGCTCAATGATTCCTATTCAGAATGGTCCCAGGTTATAAGTGGTGACCCCAAGGTGCAGTGCTGGGTCCTCTATTATTTATTAATGATATTGAGGATGGGAGTAGTAGTACCATCTCTATTTCTGCAGATGACACTGAGCTGTGTAGTACTGTACGGTCTATGGAAGATGTCCATACACTACAAGCTGACTGGGACGCTCTGAGTGATTGGGCATCAACTTGGCAAATGAGGTTCAATGTGGACAAATGTAAAGTTCTGCATCTTGGTAGTAAGAATCTCTGTGCTTTATATGTCCCAGGCATGCTTAACCTGCCACCCTCCAGCTGTTGCAAAACCACAACTCCCATCATTCCCTGACAGCCTACAGCTATCATCCTACAGAAGGGCATCGAGAAGGATCAGGTACTAATAATCTACAAACATCATATGTCCTAGAAGGAGTAACACTGGAGAGTCACTTGTAGAGGAAGATCAGGTACTAATAATCTACATACATCATATGTCCTAGGAGGAGTAACACTGGAGAGTCACTTGTAGATAAGGATCAGGTACTAATAATCTACATACATCATATGTCCTAGGAGGAGTAACACTGGAGAGTCACTTGTAGAGAAGGATCAGGTACTAATAATCTACATACATCATATGTCCTAGGACGAGTAACACTGGAGAGTCACTTGTAGAGGAGGATCGGGTACTAATAATCTACATACATCATATGTCCTAGGAGGAGTAACACTGGAGAGTCACTTGTAGAGAAGGATCAGGTACTAATAATCTACAAACATCATATGTCCTAGGACGAGTAACACTGGAGAGTCACTTGTAGAGAAGAATCAGGTACTAATAATCTACATACATCATATGTCCTAGGGGGAGTAACACTGGAGAGTCACTTGTAGAGAAGGATCAGGTACTAATAATCTACATACATCATATGTCCTAGGACGAGTAACACTGGAGAGTCACTTGTAGAGAAGGATCAGGTACTAATAATCTACACACATCATATGTCCTAGGACGAGTAACACTGGAGAGTCACTTGTAGAGGAGGATCGGGTACTAATAATCTACATACATCATATGTCCTAGGAGGAGTAACACTGGAGAGTCACTTGTAGAGAAGGATCAGGTACTAATAATCTACATACATCAAATGTCCTAGGAGGAGTAACACTGGAGAGTCACTTGTAGGGAAGGAAGGGATACTAATAATGTACATACATCATATGTCCTAGGAAGAGTAACACTGGAGAGTCACTTGTAGAGAAGGATCAGGTACTAATAATCTACAAACATCATATGTCCTAGGACGAGTAACACTGGAGAGTCACTTGTAGAGAAGGATCAGGTACGAATAATCTACATACATCATATGTCCTAGGACGAGTAACACTGGAGAGTCACTTGTAGAGGAGGATCGGGTACTAATAATCTACATACATCATATGTCCTAGGAGGAGTAACACTGGAGAGTCACTTGTAGAGAAGGATCAGGTACTAATAATCTACACACATCATATGTCCTAGGAGGAGTAACACTGGAGAGTCACTTGTAGAGAAGGATCAGGTACTAATAATCTACAAACATCATATGTCCTAGGACGAGTAACACTGGAGAGTCACTTGTAGAGAAGGATCAGGTACTAATAATCTACATACATCATACGTCCTAGGAGGAGTAACACCGGAGAGTCACTTGTAGAGATGGATCAAGTACTAATAATCTAGATACATCATATGTCCTAGGAGGAGTAACACTGAAGAGTCACTTGTAGAGAAGTATCGGGTACTAATAATCTACATACATCATATGTCCTAGGAGTAGTAACACTGAAGAGTCACTTGTAGAGAAGTATCGGGTACTAATAATCTACATACATCATATGTCCTAGGAGTAGTAACACTGGAGAGTCACTTGTAGAGAAGGATTGGGTACTAATAATCTACATACATCATATGTCCTAGGAGGAGTAACACTGGAGAGTCACTTGTAGAGATGGATCAAGTACTAATAATCTACATACATCATATGTCCTAGGAGGAGTAACACTGAAGAGTCACTTATAGAGAAGGATTTGGGTCTCCTTGTAGATGGTAGATTAAATTACAGCACAATGTCAATCAGCTGCTTCTAAGGCCACCAGGATATTGTCATGCATTAAACGATGCATGGACTCGCGGGGCAGGGATGTAATATTACCACTATACAAAGCGCTGGTGCGGCCTCATCTGGAATATGCAGTTCAGTTCTGGGCACCAGTCCATAGAAAGGACGCCCTGGAGCTGGAGAGAGTACAGAGGAGAGCGACTAAACTGATGAGGGGCCTGGAGGGTCCGAGTTATGGGGGAAGATTAAAGAATAAAATGTATTCAGTCTTGAGAAGAGACGTCTAAGGGGGGACATGATTACCTGTACAAATATATAAATGAGCCATGCAAAAAATACGGTGAAAAACTGTTCCACGTAAAATACCTTCAAAAGAGAAGGGGGCGCTGCCTCCGACTGGAGAAGAAAAAAGTTTAGTCTCTGGAAGTTTCAAAGCTTCTTTACTGTAAGAGCTGTGAATCTGTTGAGTAGACACCTCTGGACGTGGTCACAGCAGGAACAGGGGACGGGTTTATACAAGGATTCTTTACTGTAAGGGCTGTGAATCTGTGGAATAGACACCTCAGGACGTGGTCACAGCAGGAACAGGGGACGGGTTTATACAAGGGTTCTTTACTGTAAGGGCTGTGAATCTGTGGAGTAGACACCTCAGGACATGGTCACAGCAGGAACAGGGGACGGGTTTATACAAGGGTTCTTTACTGTAAGAGCTGTGAATCTGTGGAATAGAGACCTCAGGACGTGGTCACAGCAGGAACAGGGGACGGGTTTATACAAGGCTTCTTTACTGTAAGAGCTGTGAATCTGTGGAATAGAAACCTCGGGACGTGGTCACAGCAGGAACAGGGGACAGGTTTATACAAGGCTTCTTTACTGTAAGAGCTGTGAATATGTGGAGCAGACACCTCAGGACGTGGTCACATCAGGAACAGGGGACGGGTTTATACAAGGATTCTTTACTGTAAGGGCTGTGAATCTGTGGAATAGACACCTCAGGACGTGGTCACAGCAGGAACAGGGGACGGGTTTATACAAGGGTTCTTTACTGTAAGGGCTGTGAATCTGTGGAGTAGACACCTCAGGACGTGGTCACAGCAGGAACAGGGGACGGGTTTATACAAGGGTTCTTTACTGTAAGAGCTGTGACTCTGTGGAGTAGACACCTCAGGACGTGGTCACAGCAGGAACAGGGGACGGGTTTATACAAGGATTCTTTACTGTAAGGGCTGTGAATCTGTGGAATAGACACCTCAGGACGTGGTCACAGCAGGAACAGGGGACGGGTTTATACAAGGGTTCTTTACTGTAAGGGCTGTGAATCTGTGGAGTAGACACCTCAGGACGTGGTCACAGCAGGAACAGGGGACGGGTTTATACAAGGGTTCTTTACTGTAAGAGCTGTGAATCTGTGGAATAGAGACCTCAGGACGTGGTCACAGCAGGAACAGGGGACGGGTTTATACAAGGGTTCTTTACTGTAAGGGCTGTGAATCTGTGGAGTAGACACCTCAGGACGTGGTCACAGCAGGAACAGGGGACGGGTTTATACAAGGGTTCTTTACTGTAAGAGCTGTGAATCTGTGGAATAGAGACCTCAGGACGTGGTCACAGCAGGAACAGGGGACGGGTTTATACAAGGCTTCTTTACTGTAAGAGCTGTGAATCTGTGGAGCAGACACCTCAGGACGTGGTCACAGCAGGAACAGGGGACGGGTTTATACAAGGCTTCTTTACTGTAAGAGCTGTGAATCTGTGGAGTAGACACCTCAGGACGTGGACACTCCAGGAACAGGGAACGGGTTTATACAAGGCTTCTTTACTGTAAGAGCTGTGAATCTGTGGAGCAGACACCTCAGGACGTGGTCACAGCAGGAACAGGGGACGGGTTTATACAAGGCTTCTTTACTGTAAGAGCTGTGAATCTGTGGAATAGAGACCTCAGGACGTGGTCACAGCAGGAACAGGGGACAGGTTTATACAAGGCTTCTTTACTGTAAGAGCTGTGAATCTGTGGAGTAGACACCTCAGGACGTGGGCACTCCAGGAACAGGGGACGGTTTATGCAAGGCTTCTTTAGTGTAAGAGCTGTGAATCTGTGGAATAGACACCTCAGGACGTGGGCACTCCAGGAACAGGGGACTGGTTTATACAAGGCTTCTTTACTGTAAGAGCTGTGACTCTGTGGAATAGACACCTCCGGACGTGGGCACTCCAGGAACAGGGGACGGGTTTATACAAGGCTTCTTTACTGTAAGAACTGTGAATCTGTGGAATAGACACCTCCGGACGTGGGCACTCCAGGAACAGAGGACAGGTTTATACAAGGTTTCTTTAGTGTAAGAGCTGTGAATCTGTGGAATAGACACCTCAGGACGTGGTCACAGAAGGAACAGGGGACGGGTTTATACAAGGCTTCTTTACTGTAAGAGCTGTGAATCTGTGGAATAGAGACCTCAGGACGTGGTCACAGCAGGAACAGGGGACAGGTTTATACAAGGCTTCTTTACTGTAAGAGCTGTGAATCTGTGGAATAGACTCCTCAGGACGTGGTCACAGCAGGAACAGGGGACAGGTTTATACAAGGGTTCTTTACTGTAAGAACTGTGAAACTGTGGAGTAGACACCTCAGGACGTGGGCACTCCAGGAACAGGGGACGGTTTATACAAGGGTTCTTTACTGTAAGAGCTGTGAATCTGTGGAATAGACACCTCAGGACGTGGGCACTCCAGTAACAGGGGACGGGTTTATACAAGGCTTCTTTACTGTAAGAACTGTGAATCTGTGGAATAGACACCTCCGGACGTGGGCACTCCAGGAACAGGGGACGGTTTATACAAAGGTTCTTTACTGTAAGAGCTGTGAATCTGTGGAGTAGACACCTCAGGACGTGGTCACAGAAGGAGCAGAGGACAGGTTTATACAAGGCTTCTTTAGTGTAAGAGCTGTGAATCTGTGGAATAGACACCTCCGGACGTGGGCACTCCAGGAACAGGGGACGGTTTATACAAGGGTTCTTTACTGTAAGAGCTGTGAATCTGTGGAGTAGACACCTCAGGACGTGGACACTCCAGGAACAGGGGACGGGTTTATACAAGGATTCTTTACTGTAAGAGCTGTGAATCTGTGGAATAGACACCTCAGGACGTGGTCACAGCAGGAACAGGGGACGGGTTTATACAAGGCTTCTTTACTGTAAGAGCTGTGAATCTGTGGAATAGAGACCTCAGGACGTGGTCACAGCAGGAACAGGGGACAGGTTTATACAAGGCTTCTTTACTGTAAGAGCTGTGAATCTGTGGAATAGACACCTCCGGACGTGGGCACTCCAGGAACAGGGGACGGTTTATACAAGGGTTCTTTACTGTAAGAGCTGTGATTCTGTGGAGTAGACACCTCAGGACGTGGTCACAGAAGGAACAGGGGACGGGTTTATACAAGGCTTCTTTACTGTAAGAGCTGTGAATCTGTGGAGTAGACACCTCAGGACGTGGTCACAGCAGGAACAGGGGACGGGTTTATACAAGGATTCTTTACTGTAAGAGCTGTGAATCTGTGGAATAGACTCCTCAGGACGTGGTCACAGCAGGAAGAGGGGACAGGTTTATACAAGGGTTCTTTACTGTAAGAGCTGTGAATCTGTGGAATACAGACCTCAGGACGTGGTCACATCAGGAACAGGGGACGGGTTTATACAAGGCTTCTTTACTGTAAGAGCTGTGAATCTGTGGAGTAGACACCTCAGGACGTGGGCACTCCAGGAACAGGGGACGGTTTATACAAGGCTTCTTTAGTGTAAGAGCTGTGAATCTGTGGAATAGACACCTCAGGACGTGGGCACTCCAAAAACAGGGGACGGGTTTATACAAGGCTTCTTTACTGTAAGAGCTGTGACTCTGTGGAATAGACACCTCCGGACGTGGGCACTCCTGGAACAGGGGACGGTTTATACAAGGATTCTTTACTGTAAGAGCTGAGTATCTGTGGAGTAGACACCTCAGGACGTGGTCACAGCAGGAACAGGGGACAGGTTTATACAAGGCTTCTTTACTGTAAGAGCTGTGAATCTGTAGGATAGACACCTCAGGACGTGGTCACAGCAGGAACAGGGGACGGTTTATACAAGGGTTCTTTACTGTAAGAGCTGTGAAGCTGTGGAATAGAGACCTCAGGACGTGGGCACTCCAGGAACAGGGGACGGTTTATACAAAGCTTCTTTAGTGTAAGAGCTGTGAATCTGTGGAATAGACACCTCCGGACGTGGGCACTCCAGGAACAGGGGACGGTTTATACAAGGGTTCTTTACTGTAAGAGCTGTGAATCTGTGGAGTAGACACCTCAGGACGTGGTCACAGAAGGAACAGGGGGCAGGTTTTTAGATGAATTCTTAAAAGTAAACATTAATGCTTCTGAAAACGTGTGTAAATCTGAGTCTCACTTCCTTCAGGGATTCGCGTCCCCACCCCCCATGCCTTGGTGGAACTTGATGGACTTATGTCTTTTTTCAACCATATTAACTATGTAACTATGCGAGCAGGAGCCCGCAGCGGTCCAGTTTTAGTTTCTCGCCAGATCTGGAAATAATCATTGACAGCACTCCTGAGGAGACAGGAAGCAGAAGCGGCACCCCCTACTGGTGACCATACACAAGAAAAGGGGTCTTGCCGGTCACAGACACACGGTCAGTTATTTATGGACATTTTCATCCATTTTCTGGCCATCTGTTGGTTTTTAATGGTCGTTTTGCATCAATTTGTAATGGTCATTAAAATGGGTGAATTTGATAGTTTTTTTTAAATCCCAACTACTTTAGTGCCCTCACATTATACATAACACCCCCCATAACGCCCCCTGGACATCAAATGACCCTCATAGTGCCCCCGAGTATAAACAATGTCCCCTTGGTGACCCCAAATATGTCCATTTAGTGGCCCCCAGTATTATTAAAGGCTATGTACACCTTTGGGGGCAATTTTATTTTTATTTTTTATCATTGCATTGTACTCATTTTGAGTTAAAATAATTTTTTCAATTGGTCTTTATTAAAAGCATGGAGCCATTATCTCTGCACAGGGCTGAGAGGCTCCAGTAGCAGAATCTGAATTTTCTCTCTGCTCCGCCAGTCAGGGAGCCCACGGCTCCTTATCTCTGCTCCGCCAGTCAGGGAGCCCGCGGCTCCTTATCTCTGCTCCGCCAGTCAGGGAGCCCACGGCTCCTTATCTCTGCTCCGCCAGTCAGGGAGCCCACGGCTCCTTATCTCTGCTCCGCCAGTCAGGGAGCCCACGGCTCCTTATCTCTGCTCCGCCAGTCAGGGAGCCCACGGCTCCTTATCTCTGCTTCGCCAGTCAGGGAGCCCACGGCTCCTTATCTCTGCTTCGCCAGTCAGGGAGCCCACGGCTCCTTATCTCTGCTTCGCCAGTCATGGAGCCCACGGCTCCTTATCTCTGCTCCGCCAGTCAGGGAGCCCGCGGCTCCTTATATCTGCTCCGCCAGTCAGGAAGCCCACGGCTCCTTATCTCTGCTCCGCCAGTCAGGGAGCCCACGGCTCCTTATCTCTACTCCGCCAGTCAGGGAGCCCACGGCTCCTTATCTCTGCTCCGCCAGTCAGGGAGCCCACGGCTCCTTATCTCTGCTCCGCCAGTCAGGGAGCCCACGGCTCCTTATCTCTGCTCCGCCAGTCAGGGAGCCCACGGCTCCTTATCTCTGCTCCGCCAGTCAGGGAGCCCACGGCTCCTTATCTCTACTCCGCCAGTCAGGGAGCCCACGGCTCCTTATCTCTACTCCGCCAGTCAGGGAGCCCACGGCTCCTTATCTCTGCTCCGCCAGTCAGGGAGCCCACGGCTCCTTATCTCTGCTCCGCCAGTCAGGGAGCCCACGGCTCCTTATCTCTGCTCCGCCAGTCAGGGAGCCCACGGCTCCTTATCTCTGCTCCGCCAGTCAGGGAGCCCACGGCTCCTTATCTCTGCTCCGCCAGTCAGGGAGCCCGCGGCTCCTTATCTCTACTCCGCCAGTCAGGGAGCCCACGGCTCCTTATCTCTGCTCCGCCAGTCAGGGAGCCCACGGCTCCTTATCTCTGCTCCGCCAGTCAGGGAGCCCACGGCTCCTTATCTCTGCTCCGCCAGTCAGGGAGCCCACGGCTCTTTATCTCTGCTCCGCCAGTCAGGGAGCCCACGGCTCTTTATCTCTGCTCCGCCAGTCAGGGAGCCCACGGCTCTTTATCTCTGCTCCGCCAGTCATGGAGCCCACGGCTCCTTATCTCTGCTCCGCCAGTCAGGGAGCCCACGGCTCTTTATCTCTGCTCCGCCAGTCATGGAGCCCACGGCTCCTTATCTCTCTGATGTTATAAACACTCATTATCGCTCAGTCCGTATCTTACTGATAAGAACGTGGCTTAAATAAGTGTTTAGGACTCTCAGTAGTCTAGACCGCCATTTTTTCAAGGTGGCAAATAAGGAGAAACGGTTATAGAAGTGTTCTGCACTCCCCAGTCAGACACCGTGTGTAGGGGCAAACCATAACAGAAGGCCTGCTTGAAAATACTAAGATGCAGACTTGCCCTCGGGTGTCCATTCCTTAGCATTCACACCTTCTGCTGGGGGAGGTAAGTGATTGAATAAATTGCCAATAATTTGGAAAAACCTAAGAACTGCTGGATGACTCTTAGAGCTGTAGGATGAGGTCAGCCCAGAACTTCAGACCACTTCTCTGGGTCCATCTGAAAACCGTGGTCAGATAGAGTGTAACCAAGGTATTCACATAGAAAGAGAATAGGCAGCTCTCACCTGCTCCTCTGCCATGAGCACGGAACAGCTCCTGGACGCGGCCGACTGGTAGACCTGAAAAATAGAACACGGGATCCAGCGCAATCTACGCGTTTCAGACCTTATACATTCAGGTCCTTACTCATAACAGTCAACTGACTGCACTTTACAGGCTCAAACACCTGAGTCAGGGCTTCCCGTCATCAGAAACACATGTTCAACACGTAAAAAAGCTACTACAGCGATAGACGAATCAGAAAGCGGAGATAAGCATGTATACGTAGATATAAGAAAGCGGAGAAAAGCGTGTATACGTAGATATAAGAAAGCAGAGATAAGCGTGTATACATAGATATAAGAAAGCGGAGATAAGCGTGTATACATAGATATAGCGGACGCTGATCTATAACAGAGTTACACCATAAACAGAGGAGACCCCGGTCTATTTGCAGAATAAGACCCGGCCTCTTGTGAAGACCCCTCGGACGGCGAGTATCGAGCTGAACATCCAGACGCTTCTCTAGTCCGTGATTCCTCCTTATAGGAGCCGTGACCGTCTCGATTCCCTGCCCCCGAGGTTCTGATGTGTCTCCGCCATGTAGGTGTTCTCCCATCACATTGGTCTGGTGGTCGATTTCCTCCTCAGGCAGAACTTCTTCATGTTTGACCATGATTGTTATCTACAGGTGGCGGGTGTCGATGGGGCGGGTTCTGTCCCTCCATAGCCAATATCTTTATGGCTTGGTGGGAGAACACTTTCTCCTCATCGATACATGATCGCATTCAGTGGTATGGCGCTACATCGATGACCTGCTGTCTGTGGGGTCTGGTGATGTGGCGGCCATACCGCTGTCTGTGCGGTCTGGTGATGTGGCGGCCATACTGCTGTCTGTGCTGTCTGGTGATGTGGCGGCCATACTGCTGTCTGTGAGGTCTGGTGATGTGGCGGCCATACCGCTGTCTGTGAGGTCTGGTGATGTGGCGGCCATACCGCTGTCTGTGCTGTCTGGTGATGTGGCGGCCATACCGCTGTCTGTGAGGTCTGGTGATGTGGCGGCCATACTGCTGTCTGTGCGGTCTGGTGATGTGGCGGCCATACTGCTGTCTGTGAGGTCTGGTGATGTGGCGGCCATACTGCTGTCTGTGAGGTCTGGTGATGTGGCGGCCATACCGCTGTCTGTGAGGTCTGGTGATGTGGCGGCCATACCGCTGTCTGTGCTGTCTGGTGATGTGGCGGCCATACTGCTGTCTGTGAGGTCTGGTGATGTGGCGGCCATACCGCTGTCTGTGCTGTCTGGTGATGTGGCGGCCATACTGCTGTCTGTGAGGTCTGGTGATGTGGCGGCCATACTGCTGTCTGTGAGGTCTGGTGATGTGGCGGCCATACCGCTGTCTGTGCTGTCTGGTGATGTGGCGGCCATACCGCTGTCTGTGAGGTCTGGTGATGTGGCGGCCATACCGCTGTCTGTGAGGTCTGGTGATGTGGCGGCCATACTGCTGTCTGTGCTGTCTGGTGATGTGGCGGCCATACTGCTGTCTGTGCGGTCTGGTGATGTGGCGGCCATACCGCTGTCTGTGCGGTCTGGTGATGTGGCGACCATACCGCTGTCTGTGCGGTCTGGTGATGTGGCGGCCATACCGCTGTCTGTGAGGTCTGGTGATGTGGCGGCCATACTGCTGTCTGTGCGGTCTGGTGATGTGGCGGCCATACTGCTGTCTGTGCTGTCTGGTGATGTGGCGGCCATACCGCTGTCTGTGAGGTCTGGTGATGTGGCGGCCATACCGCTGTCTGTGAGGTCTGGTGATGTGGCGGCCATACTGCTGTCTGTGCGGTCTGGTGATGTGGCGGCCATACCGCTGTCTGTGCGGTCTGGTGATGTGGCGACCATACCGCTGTCTGTGCGGTCTGGTGATGTGGCGGCCATACCGCTGTCTGTGAGGTCTGGTGATGTGGCGGCCATACTGCTGTCTGTGCGGTCTGGTGATGTGGCGGCCATACTGCTGTCTGTGCTGTCTGGTGATGTGGCGGCCATACCGCTGTCTGTGAGGTCTGGTGATGTGGCGGCCATACCGCTGTCTGTGAGGTCTGGTGATGTGGCGGCCATACCGCTGTCTGTGAGGTCTGGTGATGTGGCGGCCATACTGCTGTCTGTGCTGTCTGGTGATGTGGCGGCCATACTGCTGTCTGTGAGGTCTGGTGATGTGGCGGCCATACCGCTGTCTGTGCTGTCTGGTGATGTGGCGGCCATACCGCTGTCTGTGAGGTCTGGTGATGTGGCGGCCATACCGCTGTCTGTGAGGTCTGGTGATGTGGCGGCCATACTGCTGTCTGTGCGGTCTGGTGATGTGGTGGCCATACTGCTGTCTGTGAGGTCTGGTGATGTGGCGGCCATACTGCTGTCTGTGCTGTCTGGTGATGTGGCGGCCATACCGCTGTCTGTGAGGTCTGGTGATGTGGCGGCCATACTGCTGTCTGTGCTGTCTGGTGATGTGGCGGCCATACTGCTGTCTGTGAGGTCTGGTGATGTGGCGGCCATACCGCTGTCTGTGCTGTCTGGTGATGTGGCGGCCATACCGCTGTCTGTGAGGTCTGGTGATGTGGCGGCCATACCGCTGTCTGTGAGGTCTGGTGATGTGGCGGCCATACCGCTGTCTGTGCTGTCTGGTGATGTGGCGGCCATACCGCTGTCTGTGCGGTCTGGTGATGTGGCGACCATACCGCTGTCTGTGCGGTCTGGTGATGTGGCGGCCATACCGCTGTCTGTGAGGTCTGGTGATGTGGCGGCCATACCGCTGTCTGTGCGGTCTGGTGATGTGGCGGCCATACCGCTGTCTGTGAGGTCTGGTGATGTGGCGGCCATACCGCTGTCTGTGCGGTCTGGTGATGTGGCGGCCATACCGCTGTCTGTGCGGTCTGGTGATGTGGCGACCATACCGCTGTCTGTGCGGTCTGGTGATGTGGCGACCATACCGCTGTCTGTGCGGTCTGGTGATGTGGCGGCCATACCGCTGTCTGTGAGGTCTGGTGATGTGGCGGCCATACCGCTGTCTGTGCGGTCTGGTGATGTGGCGGCCATACCGCTGTCTGTGAGGTCTGGTGATGTGGCGGCCATACCGCTGTCTGTGAGGTCTGGTGATGTGGCGGCCATACCGCTGTCTGTGCGGTCTGGTGATGTGGCGGCCATACTGCTGTCTGTGAGGTCTGGTGATGTGGCGGCCATACCGCTGTCTGTGCGGTCTGGTGATGTGGCGGCCATACTGCTGTCTGGTGATGTGGCGGCCATACTGCTGTCTGTGAGGTCTGGTGATGTGGCGGCCATACTGCTGTCTGTGCTGTCTGGTGATGTGGCGGCCATACTGCTGTCTGTGCGGTCTGGTGATGTGGCGGCCATACTGCTGTCTGTGAGGTCTGGTGATGTGGCGGCCATACCGCTGTCTGTGAGGTCTGGTGATGTGGCGGCCATACTGCTGTCTGTGCGGTCTGGTGATGTGGCGGCCATACTGCTGTCTGTGAGGTCTGGTGATGTGGCGGCCATACCGCTGTCTGTGAGGTCTGGTGATGTGGCGGCCATACCGCTGTCTGTGAGGTCTGGTGATGTGGCGGCCATACTGCTGTCTGTGAGGTCTGGTGATGTGGCGGCCATACTGCTGTCTGTGAGGTCTGGTGATGTGGCGGCCATACCGCTGTCTGTGCGGTCTGGTGATGTGGCGGCCATACCGCTGTCTGTGAGGTCTGGTGATGTGGCGGCCATACTGCTGTCTGTGCGGTCTGGTGATGTGGCGGCCATACCGCTGTCTGTGCGGTCTGGTGATGTAGCGGCCATACCGCTGTCTGTGAGGTCTGGTGATGTGGCGGCCATACTGCTGTCTGTGAGGTCTGGTGATGTGGCGGCCATACCGCTGTCTGTGAGGTCTGGTGATGTGGCGGCCATACTGCTGTCTGTGAGGTCTGGTGATGTGGCGGCCATACTGCTGTCTGTGAGGTCTGGTGATGTGGCGGCCATACCGCTGTCTGTGAGGTCTGGTGATGTGGCGGCCATACCGCTGTCTGTGCTGTCTGGTGATGTGGCGGCCATACTGCTGTCTGTGAGGTCTGGTGATGTGGCGGCCATACTGCTGTCTGTGAGGTCTGGTGATGTGGCGGCCATACTGCTGTCTGTGCTGTCTGGTGATGTGGCGGCCATACCGCTGTCTGTGAGGTCTGGTGATGTGGCGGCCATACTGCTGTCTGTGCGGTCTGGTGATGTGGCGGCCATACTGCTGTCTGTGGGGTCTGGTGATGTGGCGGCCATACCGCTGTCTGTGAGGTCTGGTGATGTGGCGGCCATACCGCTGTCTGTGAGGTCTGGTGATGTGGCGGCCATACCGCTGTCTGTGAGGTCTGGTGATGTGGCGGCCATACCGCTGTCTGTGAGGTCTGGTGATGTGGCGGCCATACCGCTGTCTGTGCGGTCTGGTGATGTGGCGGCCATACCGCTGTCTGTGAGGTCTGGTGATGTGGCGGCCATACCGCTGTCTGTGAGGTCTGGTGATGTGGCGGCCATACCGCTGTCTGTGCGGTCTGGTGATGTGGCGGCCATACCGCTGTCTGTGCGGTCTGGTGATGTGGCGGCCATACCGCTGTCTGTGCGGTCTGGTGATGTGGCGGCCATACTGCTGTCTGTGCGGTCTGGTGATGTGGCGGCCATACTGCTGTCTGTGAGGTCTGGTGATGTGGCGGCCATACTGCTGTCTGTGCTGTCTGGTGATGTGGCGGCCATACCGCTGTCTGTGAGGTCTGGTGATGTGGCGGCCATACCGCTGTCTGTGCGGTCTGGTGATGTGGCGGCCATACCGCTGTCTGTGCTGTCTGGTGATGTGGCGGCCATACCGCTGTCTGTGAGGTCTGGTGATGTGGCGGCCATACTGCTGTCTGTGCGGTCTGGTGATGTGGCGGCCATACTGCTGTCTGTGCGGTCTGGTGATGTGGCGGCCATACCGCTGTCTGTGCGGTCTGGTGATGTGGCGGCCATACCGCTGTCTGTGCGGTCTGGTGATGTGGCGACCATACCGCTGTCTGTGAGGTCTGGTGATGTGGCGACCATACCGCTGTCTGTGCGGTCTGGTGATGTGGCGGCCATACCGCTGTCTGTGAGGTCTGGTGATGTGGCGGCCATACCGCTGTCTGTGAGGTCTGGTGATGTGGCGGCCATACTGCTGTCTGTGCGGTCTGGTGATGTGGCGGCCATACCGCTGTCTGTGCGGTCTGGTGATGTGGCGGCCATACCGCTGTCTGTGCGGTCTGGTGATGTGGCGGCCATACTGCTGTCTGTGAGGTCTGGTGATGTGGCGGCCATACTGCTGTCTGTGCGGTCTGGTGATGTGGCGGCCATACCGCTGTCTGTGAGGTCTGGTGATGTGGCGGCCATACCGCTGTCTGTGAGGTCTGGTGATGTGGCGGCCATACCGCTGTCTGTGCGGTCTGGTGATGTGGCGGCCATACCGCTGTCTGTGAGGTCTGGTGATGTGGCGGCCATACCGCTGTCTGTGCGGTCTGGTGATGTGGCGGCCATACTGCTGTCTGTGAGGTCTGGTGATGTGGCGGCCATACCGCTGTCTGGCCATTATCTTCCGTCATGTTTGAGCTCTACTTCTTCTAGTGTTCACTATGATGCTATCATGGTTACCTTTTTGGATTTGTGCCTGTAGGGGGGGGGGGGGATGTCCAGAATGTTTACATCCACTTTCAGAGAAGAATTAGCCGCACACACGACTCTGCCTCCTCATCCGCCACGTTATTAGGAATATTCCTAAAGGTGAAATGATCCGTGCGAGGCAGAACTGCACCGGCCTCACTGCCCGGACGAGGCACCGGCCTCACTGCCCGGACGAGAGCACCCTCCTCGGGCGGCCGTCTAAGTCCCAGCGCATTATCCCACGTGGATTGTTAAAGGCAGCCATCGCTGTGCACGCGGTAAATGCTGTGACCACACCAAAGCAAGCAGAGCTATGAATCCACCGCTAACCAGAGAGAATCTATAGTCAAAGCCTATTTAAACTGTAATCCCAAATGTGCGGTGTAATCACGTGTGAGGCGGAGAGTTACAGCATGGTGGATGCACTACCAGGATCGGCGAGCAGAGTTCTGATGTGCCGCACTACGTCTGCTGCTGGCGCACACTGCGGTCCTACATGGCGGAGACACATCAGAACCTCGGGGGCAGGGAATCAAGACGGTCACAGCTCCTGTAAGGAGGAATCGCGTACTAGAGAAGCTCCTGGATGTTCAGCTCAATACTCGCCGTCCGAGGGGTCTTCACAAGAGGCCGAATATTAGGACCGGGGTCTCCTCTGTATATGGTGTAACTCTGTTATAGATCAGCGTTGGCTTTCTTATATCTATCTATACACGCTTATCTCCACTTTCTTATATCTATGTATACACGCTTATCTCTGCTTTCTTATATCTATGTATACACGCTTATCTCTGCTTTATATCTATCTATACACGCTTATCTCCGCTTTATATCTACGTATACACGCTTATCTCTGCTTTATATCTATGTATACACGCTTATCTCCGCTTTCTTATATCTATGTATACATGCTTATCTCTGCTTTATATCTATGTATACACGCTTATCTCTGCTTTATATCTATGTATACACGCTTATCTCTGCTTTATATCTATGTATACACGCTTATCTCTGCTTTCTTATATCTATGTATACACGCTTATCTCTGCTTTCTTATATCTATGTATACACGCTTATCTCTGCTTTCTTATATCTACGTATACACGCTTATCTCTGCTTTCTTATATCTACGTATACACGCTTATCTCTGCTTTCTTATATCTACGTATACACGCTTATCTCTGCTTTCTTATATCTACGTATACACGCTTATCTCTGCTCTCTTATATCTATGTATACACGCTTATCTCTGCTCTCTTATATCTATGTATACACGCTTATCTCCGCTTTCTTATATCTATGTATACACGCTTATCTCTGCTTTCTTATATCTATGTATACACGCTTATCTCCGCTTTCTTAGATCTATGTATACACGCTTATCTCCGCTTTCTTATATCTATGTATACACGCTTTTCTCCGCTTTCTGATTCGTCTATCGCTGTAGTAGCTTTTTTACGTGTTGAACATGTTTCTGATGACGGGAAGCCCTGACTCAGGTGTTTGAGCCTGTAAAGTGCAGTCAGTTGAGGGTCTCCTTTGTCATGAGTCCTGAATGTATAAGGTCTGAAACGCGTAGACGAGACCGTCCTGTACTGGAAGGATTCCTCCTCTGCTGCAGGATGGAGCTGGATCCCGTGTTCTATTTTCCAAGTGTAACCAAGGTATGGAGGCTTTCTCTAAAAAATAAAAAGCCCTGCAGCAAAGAGGAGACCCTGCTGTGACGTGAGAATACGGCAAGGCCACCCTTTACTAACCAGCCACCAGTATCACCCAAGGGCTGGACCGCCACCAACCAACCTCCGTATCCGTGCTGATGCCAGTGAAGAATTGCACTAAAGCCTACGTTACAAGTGCTACAGGGACCCCAGGGAGGTAAGTAGGACAATGACACTACATCAGGGCCACTACCACTCCCGTCCTCTACACTGGCTCCCAGAGGCTTGCTGCACACGGCATCTGAGGGGTTAAATGTCCATGATCTGCATTATTGCCGATTGTGTACTGGGCCACCAAATGTCTGCTGTGTAAGACATCAGGTGGTTACGGTGCTCACTCTGCTCCTGAGCAGGCGCCACCTCTAAAGACCCAACTTGTCTGAATGAGGTTAAAAAGTTGTGTTTGTTTTAGGTTTAATTCAGCCAGAATCTGCTGTCGGGGAAGAGTCAGTGGGTCCCCCTGAAGAGCACATCATAAAGACAGACCACTCTCAGCACTGATCCCGGCCATTACTGCAGCTGGTAATCAGCCTTGTGCTGACTGGACCCTGGAAAGACATCTCCCTCCGCTCCTGCACATAACACAGGGGTCACTGCCCGGAGTGCTCTTTTACTGCAGCTCTAAGGTGGAGCCTCACCTGAAGAAACGTAGGAATCCAATATCCCATACCTGTGGTGACATGGACTGGAAGGTCCTCCTCCACCTCACTCTTACACGGGGGATCGCCCATCATCCGCTCTTCTTCATCCTCCACTTTAATATCAGTCACATCTTCCTCCTGATTTGTCATCTGTAACAATTCAGGACAATACAGCAGACAGGTGGGAAACAGGTCCAAGTAAGAGACCCCCACCATCTATGACCCCTCTATATAGAGGTCTACAGGGCTCAGCTCCTTCTACCTGATGGTTCTCTGGGGGCTTCTCCTCTGGACAGTCCTGGAAATACAGAGGACGGGGACATCTCTCGAGGGGACTTCTCCTCCTGGGTCCATCTATGGAGACACAAGCACACGGTGACTGAATACATGGCCTCCCGTAGATCTATAGCTCAGACACTTCTCTCAGACCCTTCACTTCTAGGTTTAGTGATCGGGGCCTAAATAACAATGCCGTGTCCTCCTAGACAAAATGGTGGAGAGCGGGGTGAGTAGGACTGGGGTATCGGGGGGCAGGGGTAACAGGGAGAAAGAAAGCCTCTCCCCTGCTGGTGTTGTGCTGGTGCGATCGCTCGTATCCTGTCAAATACTTGCCGCTGAACGCCCTCCTGCCGGCACTCGGGGTTGAGGTAATCAAGTAGTAAAAAAGGAGTGGTCAGCGATGCTGCAAGAAGGAGTATGAAGGACCCTTGTATGAAGAATAACAACACGTTTCGGGATCGGGCCGACCCCTTCCTCAGGTAAGTACATTAACAGTTAAGAGACGCAAAAGTGGTTGTTAAAAAGCTTGTTTTGGTGGCAAAAGAGGAAGACGGGCATCGCCCACAAGGTTAAAAAAAGCGTATGAAGCCTTTCCCGATGAAATGAAGAGTGATGGGTGGGACATTAAGGGACCTTACAAGGTGAGAGTTACCCACAAAGGGGATCAGTTCATCACCTCATCATACTTCTGAGCTGTTGATAGCCACCGCTACAAGACGAGGTCATTGAATATCCCCTATAGTCAACTCCAGAGGATAAGCACTGCACAGAGGATTCCGCTTTTTGTAGACCGGCCCAGATATTGAAAAAAAGATTCAAAGAAAAAGGTTCCCTCTAAGCAGATAGACAATTTAACCTGATCTATCTTGTAGAGTCTGCCTGCGGCCTACAATACATAGGACGCACCACACAAGCCCTACATGAAAAGTTAAATCGGCATAGCTACAATATCAAGAAGAAGTACCTGAAACAAGGACTTTCAAAACACCATGTTCTCCAACATGATGGGAACTGTCAGGGCCTTGGGTCATGCCTATTGACTATGATAAAGATAAGTTCTGCATTTCCCATATGCCCATACTGGACAAAACCAGTTTATACTGGTATAGTACTGGGGCAGGAGAACCTCCATATGTACATATATGTAAAATGAGGGTCATGTACAAACAGATATAAGCCACTTTTATGGCGTATATCTGGTGGAGATTCTGTCACACACCATGGACATATAAAAGACACCTGGAAACATTGTATCTGTGTCCATAGGATGGTTCATACTGGACAAGACCAGTTCATACTGGGATAGTACTGGAGGCAGGAGAACCTCTGCATGGACATATAAAAGACACCTGGAGACATTGTATCTGTGTCCATAGGATGGTCCATACTGGACAAGACCAGTTCATACTGGTATAGTACTGGAGGCAGGAGCCCCTCCGTATGGACATATAAAAGACACCTGGAGACATTGTATCTGTGTCCATAGGATGGTTCATACTGGAGAAGACCAGTTCATACTGGGATAGTACTGGAGGCAGGAGAACCCCTGTATGGACATATAAAAGACACCTGGAGACATTGTATCTGTGTCCATAGGATGGTTCATACTGGAGAAGACCAGTTCATACTGGTATAGTACTGGAGGCAGGAGAACCTCTGTATGGACATATAAAAGACACCTGGAGACATTGTATCTGTGTCTTTCTTTCTCTCCGATGCATCGTTAAGGACTCCATCTGAACCTCGCTGACAGACTTGGAGGTCCTGTCAAGTCTCTCCCAAGTTCCAGAAGAGGGTTTCCCTGACACCCATAGGTAGATAGCACAGATTCGAGGCCCGTACCTTAATGAGGTGACTCAAGTGCTTTTATAACCTCCTAACATTTGGGATATTGTTCCTCTTAACCATTCATCTCACTCTTCTATTGCTTTTCAGTCCTTTGTACTGTCCTGGCTTCTATCTCTGGTAGGTATTCTGGTGCAGCTTCTCATCTACAGTAGGGTCATACGTCTAATTACGGTTTGATTCTCGTTGTACAGTACGAGTCATCTTTCTGATTAAACTGTTATTTATTTATTTTTTTTGGTCAAACTAACATTTAACTTTTGTCTGTGTGTATAGATATATAGATTGTAACCTGTATGTTTGCATTTGTGTTCTGACATTTTACTACAGATAACTTCTCCTCAGGACAGGTCCTCAGTACCTGATGGGTGGGGGTCTGACACCCAGGACCGGTCAGCTGTTTGAGAGGGCTCCTGTGAGCACATGGCCTTCTCCCTGCTCACCAGCGCCATACATTGTATAGTGGCCGTGCTTGGTATCGCGCTCAGGACAGGTCCTCAGTACCTGATGGGTGGGGGTCTGACACCCAGGACCGGTCAGCTGTTTGAGAAGGCACCAGGGCTCCTGTGAGCACCATGGCCTTCTCCCTGCTCACCAGCGCCATACATTGTATAGTGGCCGTGCTTGGTATCGCGCTCAGCCCCATTCATCTCTATGCAGCTGAGCTGCTCCTAGACAACGTGACCGATAAACGTGAGGTCAGTTGGCCTAGGGAAAGCTGCGAGAAAGCTACTGCAAGCACCTCTGCCTTCTCAAACAGATAATCAGCAGGGGACCCGGACTCCACTGATCAGATACTGATGACCTATCTAGAGCAGGCATCCTCAAACTGTGGCCCTCCAGCTGTTGCAAAACTACAACTCCCAGCATGCCCGAACAGCCTACAGGTATCAGCCTACAGCAAGGCATTGTGGGAGTTGTAGTTTTACAACAGCTGGAGGGCCGCAGTTTGAGGATTCCTGATCTAGAGGATAGGTCATTATAATTAACAACCCGGAAAACCCCATTAACTGTTGTACTCATCTGAGGAAGGGGTTGGTCCGACTCCGAACGTGTCGTTTATCATCAATAAAGCCAACTTCTCCTTCATACAAGGGCTCCTTCATCTTCTTGCAGCACCACTGACAATTCCTTTTTTACTTTTTCTACAATCCTGAATCTTCTGCTCTTCACCAGCTAAACCTCAAGCTCCTTCCGTCACCCACATGGAAGCCTCAGGAGTGGCTCTCCCAATCAGAGACTCGGCTTTCACTCCTTCCGCAGAGGAATCCATTGTCAGCAGGTGGAAGAGGCTCACACATTGATGGATTTAGATGGGTTCTCTGGTGTAGAAAACCTCGATCCAAATACCTTGTGAGCGAATTCTGAATTAGAAGTGTGGGAACATGCAGTGAAGATCGTCATCTTATAATCAGCCAGGTGAAGCATAAACTATTACTACCAATCTCCACGTGTATAAACCCCAGGTTTCCTTTAGCTGATAAGACGCATCTAGACCTTCACATCTCCTCTGACTCCAAGAGCTGCTGTGGTTGTGCGGGTTATGTGACCACAGTGTAACCTGAGGCGAAAACCCGATGACAACCGAAGCCTCATGGAGAGAAGGAAAGAGAGAGATAATGGATTCAGATGAAGACACTTCAATGCCAGCCCTGCCAGGTGCAGAACAGTAAAGTGTGGAGCATGCGTTTACAGCCCAGATATCGGTGGCTGATCAGGGATGCCCGTCACACCCTTAGGACGCCCGATTCATTTGCACGGCCAGAAGCTACATCCTCCATGTAACCCTACCTATCAGACGTAGTTCCCGGCTTCCCTCACACTGTTGGAGCCCGACAGCCAGGACTACCCTGCCTGCTCGTTAGAAGGTACGTTGCTCCTCATCCTTGTGCATTATGACAATGATGTGTCTTATAGGAAGTGTCGGAATGTGTCTGTATAATTGGCTGAGTGTTATGTGCAGCAGGAGGTTCCCTATTGTCTCGTCCTCTCCTGTTTACTAATATTGTTGGGGCAGTTACCTTACCCCAAAATCTGGGTCAGATGATATCCTTGCTCATCCTGGTTAGATTTTGGTAATAGGACAGGTAATCTATATCTGATCGGTGGAAGTCCGTCACCTCACTAAGTTTGAGGAGGATGCAGCGCTTTGGGGCGTGCCACTGCCTCCTCAAGCTCACCGAGCACAGTGGCATCCATTGCACAGCGGCTGTGCTCAGTACGGCTCCGTGGCCCCTTCAAACTACTGATCAGCTGGGGTGCTGGAAGTCGGAGGATAGGTCATTAATATAAAAACCCCCGACAACCCCCTTCGTTTTCATTGGTAAGCCTTCATTTAGATGTTTTCTGCATCCTTAATGCTGTTGGGTATAATGTGAGCTTTGTGTATTTGATTCCAGCTTACTTGCATGGTGGTAGCCTGTTGTCCATTTGTGTTGTTTGTCATTGTAGCCTGGAATCTGTAGTTCTTCTGCCAGCATTGATGTTTGTGGCTTCCTGTGCATTCTGCTAATTGCCTGTTCGGTCCATTCCAGCCTGTGCACCATCTCTACCGCCCATTTGCTCCATTGTCAGATTGCAGTCTCTCTTATCCACCATCATCATTCAGTTCCCGTCATCTAGTACGTCCTGCAGGAATCCGAGTATCGAGGAAAGGTGACTGCTATAGCTGAAGTCCATTTCTGCAGCCTTATAAACACCCGGAATTCATTAGGTAGGACCATTCCTGACGTGTGTATACTGAAGGGCTGGACGCTTTATGCATACGGGTGGCGTCTAGATGTAGAAGACTGATGCACAGTCTTGAAGCTTGGATGAGGACCTAGATATTTCTAACCTGATGAAGAGGACTTCCCCGAAACGTGTTGTTCTTACTTCTCCATGCACAATTTATTAAAACAAAGAAGAATTTTGAAACTTCCAGTCTATGCCGGGTTCTTGTGCACCGAAGCAGGCATTTTGACTCCAACCTGAACATCTCCTTGCGAGATTTGGCATCTTCATTTGAAGGAACTACCACCTGCGGCAGCACACCCAACGACGACACATCTTGCATGGATAAGCCTTTAATAGGGTTGTGCCCGTCTTTAGCACAACCCCCCCCCCCAGGTGAGGCTCCACTTTTCACTCTGTATATGTAACACATTGTGCAGAATGTACTACCATATTGTGCGCTTCTTCCTCTGCCCCAACTATCTAGGCATGCCTGAATATCCACAATCCTAGATAATGAAGCCTACTAGGCACAATCACATAAGGCAAGGGCTGAAAAGCCCCTAACTGCAGCCTTCATTTCACGTAAAGGAACATTGTGAGGTTGTGAGTCTTTCTCCTGCTCTATGGACTATATCTGGGGGGGTGCACCACACAACAACCTCTTCACACCTGCTGAGGAACAGTTGGGAGCATAACATCCAAAGCTGGTCCACACAAGAGGCATCAGCCAAGAGCTTCTGCCCCAGTTCCCACCCTTATCACAACCTGATTCTGCAGCATCAAGAGGAAATCGAAGCCCATGACATATTACTAATGTGAAACCCCGCAGCTAGAAGACTCTGTGAGGCATGCTCGTTGTTAGATGCAACGGATCTGCTCTGACAGACATGAACACCTGGAGGATGATGTCTAAGAGCTAGAAGTGGCCGGTGATCAGACCTTCTCCAGTCCAGCATATTGTATCTTCTCTGCTTGTGGAGTGACAAGTAGAGGATCCCAGATGTGAAAGGCAGAAGGACTACTGGAAGGTCACTCTCACTATAGTATATCGTGTATGAGCCTTCCATTGGAGGTATATATCACGTGGGTTTCCCAACATAGACCTCTGATAGAAGGCTCTGCCATATGCCACCGAATAGTCAGACTGTAGAAGACAATGTATAAGGTGCCGCTCCCAGCCATAGGGATGCCAAAGTGGAATCTGTCAAATAAATGGAGCACTATGGAGAAGACTTACATAAACAGCAAACATGATCTGCTCCACACAAAGGTATTAAGTCTTCAACATGTCCACCAGTACCAGCCTGTGGCCATTTACTGACCAGGTGTCTCTTCTTACCTTGTGACGTCAGAGGCTGGGGATCTTCAATCATGGCGTCCTTGTACAGGTCCTCATGTTCCCCTAAATACTCCCACTCATCCGAGGAGAAATAGACAGCGACATCCTGACACCTTACAGGAACCTGACAACACAATGACACCGTCATCACCCAGACCCCTCCAGTGCTGGAGTATTTCCCAGCATTCCCAGCAGTGTCACCTCTCCAGTCAGCAGCTCCAACATCTTATGGGTGAGCTCTAGGATCTTCTCCTTGTGTATAACTGGGTGAAGGGGAGCCTCTGTGATGGGGTGAGGGGTCCTGCTCCACCCTGACTCATGAAGATGGATGATGGGAGTCACCAACAGGGTCTTCTTCACTATTGTGTAAGCCTGTGGATGGAGAGACATTATGGGAACTGAACAGTAGTATTCTTCTCTCAGCAAAAAGAGGAAGACTGTGGCCCCTAATGTATAGATTCAGGCTACTCGAATACAGGGGGCAGTTCTGGAGAACAACTCAAAAGACACTGATGAAACAGATCCAAAGGCCATATCAACAAATGGAGGAAGCAGAAAACCTTGGGAGAGATTTATCAAGACCAGCATTTTACACACGGATATTACAATCACCAGAATCAATGTTCTGAGCAGAAATGTACACCAGCAAGGGAGTCGTTTCCTGCAGTAGTACTAAATGTGATGGCCCATCTAAGCCTGCCCCAAACACAACACTTTAAAAGTAGCGAGTGTATAAAGCACACAAAACTTTTTGCACCAGTACAGCATGCGCCCAACCTCACGACTCTGTGGAGGCCGTTTTCTAGTGGGGAGAAAATGATACATTTCCCACTTTATTTCTAACATATATAAAGGTCTCTGTCATGTCCTCCCTTTACATAGAAACCTAGAATGTGTTGGCAGATAAGAACCATTTGGCCCATCCAGTCTGCCCAATATACTGAGTACTATGGATAGCCCCCGGCCCTATCTTATATGGAGGATGGCCTTATGCCTATCCCATGCATGCTTAACCTCCTTCACTGTATTTGCAGCTACCACTTCTGCAGGAAGGCTATTCCATGCATCCACTACTCTCTCAGTAAAACACTATGTCCTCTTGTAGCAGTTTTTCTTCTTGTAAATCTTCTCTCCTCTTTTCCCTTGTTGATTCCCTTTATGTATTTAGCAGTTTCTATCATCTCCCCTCTGTCTCGTCTTTCTTCCGAGCTCTACATGTTAAGGTCCTTTAATCTTTCCTGGTAAGTTTTATCCTGCAATCCATGTACTAGTTTAGTAGCTCTTCTCTGAACTCTCTCCACAGTATCAGTATCCTTCTGGAGATATGGCCTCCAGTACTGCGCACAATACTCCAGATGAGGTCTCACTAGTGCTCTGTAGAGCAGCATGAGCGCCCCCCTCTGTCTACTGGTAATGCCTCTCCCTATACACCCAGCATTCTGCTAGCATCTCCTGCTGCTCTATGACATGGTCTGCCTACCTTTAAGTCTTCTGAAATAATGACCCCTAAATCCCTGAGGTTAGGACTGGATCACTGATTGTATATTCTGCTCTTGGGTTTTTACGTCCCAGGTGCATTATCTTGCACTTATCCACATTACATTTTAGTTGCCAGAGTTCTGACCATTCTTCTAGTTTTCCTAAATCCTTTTCCATTTGGTGTATCCCTCCAGGAACATCAACCCTGTTACATATCTTTGTGTCATCAGCAAAAAGACAAACCTTACCAGCGAGGCCTTCTGCAATATCACTTATGAAGATATTAAACAATATGGGTCCCAGAACAGATCCCTGAGGTGCCCCACTGGTAACAAGACCTTGGTCTGAATATACTCCATGGACTACAACCCTCTGCTGTCTGTCCCTCAGCCACTGCCTAATCCATTCAACAATATGGGAGTCCAAGCCCAAAGACTGCAATTTATTGATAAGCCTTCTATGTGGGACAGTATCAAAAGCCTTACTAAAATCCAGATAAGCGATGTCTACTGCACCTCCGCCATCTATTATTTTAGTCACCCAATCAAAAAAATCTATAAGATTAGTTTGACATGATCTCCCTGAAGTAAACCCAGGCTGTTTTTCATATTTCAATCCATGGGATTTTAGATGTTCCACAATCCTCTCCTTAAGTATGGTTTCCATTAATTTCCCCACTATTGATGTCAGGCTTACTGGCCTATAGTTGCCCGATTCCTCCCTACTACCTTTCTTGTGAATGGGCACAACATTTGCTAATTTCCAATCTCCTGGGACGACTCCTGTTGCCAGTGATTGGTTAAATAAATCTGTTAATGGTTTTGCTAGTTCACCGCTGAGCTCTGTTAATAGCTTTGGGTGTATCCCATCAGGCCCCTGTGACTTATTTGTATTGATTTTAGACAGCTGACTCAGAACCTCTTCCTCTGTAAAGACACATGCGTCAAAAGATTCATTAGTCTTCTTTCCTAACTGAGGTCCTTCTCCTTCATTTTCCTTGGTAAAAACTGTTCTCTCTTCTTCTCTCATGTAACATATATAAAGGTCTGCGTCGTGTCCTCCCTTTCTCTTCTTCTCCCATGTAACATATACAGTGGGATGCGAAAGTTTGGGCAACCTTGTTAATTGTCATGATTTTCCTGTAGAAATCGTTGGTTGTTACGATAAAAAATGTCAGTTAAATATATCATATAGGAGACACACACAGTGATATCTGAGAAGTGAAATGAAGTTTATTGGATTTACAGACT
>NW_024399989.1:0-91315 GCF_905171765.1 Bufo bufo
GACATAGGAGCCCCAGTTATAGGAGAAATACACCCCCCAGAGAGGCTGTACAGCAGTATACAGCGCTGTACAGCCTCAGTGCAAGGCTGACATAGTAGCCCCAGTTACAGTGGAAATACACCCCCAGAGAGGCTGTACAGCAGTATACAGCGCTGTAAAGCCTCAGTGCAGGGCAGACATAGGAGCCCCAGTTACAGGGGAAATACACCCCCCAGAGAGGCTGCACAGCAGTATACAGCGCTGTACAGCCTCAGTGCAGGGCTGACATAGGAGCCCCAGTTACAGGGGAAATACACCCCCCAGAGAGGCTGTACAGCAGTATACAGCGCTGTACAGCCTCAGTGCAGGGCTGACATAGGAGCCCCAGTTACAGGAGAAATACACCCCCCAGAGAGGTTGTACAGCAGTATACAGCGCTGTACAGCCTCAGTGCAGGGCTGACATAGGAGCCCCAGTTACAGGGGAAATACACCCCCAGAGAGGCTGTACAGCAGTATAAAGCGCTGTACAGCCTCAGAGCAGGGCTGACATAGGAGCCCCAGTTACAGAGGAAATACACCCCCCAGAGAGGCTGTACAGCAGTATACAGCGCTGTACAGCCTCAGTGCAGGGCTGACATAGGAGCCCCAGTTACAGGGGAAATACACCCCCTATAGAGGCTGTACAGCAGTATACAGCGCTGTACAGCCTCAGTGCAGGGCTGACATAGGAGCCCCAGTTACAGGAGAAATACACCCCCCAGAGAGGCCGTACAGCAGTATACAGCGCTGTACAGCCTCAGTGCAGGGCTGACATAGGAGCCCCAGTTACAGGTGAAATACACCCCCCAGAGAGGCTGTACAGCAGTATACAGCGCTGTACAGCCTCAGTGCAGGGCTGACATAGGAGCCCCAGTTACGTGGGAAATACACCCCCCAGAGAGGCCGTAGAGCAGTATACAGCGCTGTACAGACTCAGTGCAGGGCTGACATAGTAGCCCCAGTTACAGGAGAAATACACCCCCCAGAGAGGCTGTACAGCAGTATACAGCGCTGTACAGCCTCAGTGCAGGGCTGACATAGTAGCCCCAGTTACAGGAGAAATACACCCCCCAGAGAGGCTGTACAGCAGTATACAGCGCTGTACAGCATCAGTGCAGGGCTGACATAGGAGCCCCAGTTACAGGGGAAATACACCCCCCAGAGAGGCTGTACAGCAGTATACAGCGCTGTACAGCCTCAGTGCAGGGCAGACATAGGAGCCCCAGTTACAGGGGAAATACACCCCCCAGAGAGGCTGTACAGCAGTATACAGCGCTGTACAGCCTCAGTGCAGGGCTGACATAGTAGCCCCAGTTACAGGGGAAATACACCCCCCAGAGAGGCTGTACAGCAGTATACAGCACTGTACAGCCTCAGTGCAGGGCTGACATAGGAGCCCCAGTTACAGGAGAAATACACCCCCCAGAGAGGCTGTACAGCAGTATACAGCGCTGTACAGCCTCAGTGCAGGGCTGACATAGGAGCCCCAGTTACAGGAGAAATACACCCCCTAGAGAGGCTGTACAGCAGTATACAGCGCTGTACAGCCTCAGTGCAGGGCTGACATAGGAGCCCCAGTTACAGGAGAAATACACCCCCCAGAGAGGCTGTACAGCAGTATACAACGCTGTACAGCCTCAGTGCAGGGCTGTCATAGGAGCCCCAGTTACAGGAGAAATACACCCCTATAGAGGCTGTACAGCAGTATACAGCGCTGTACAGCCTCAGTGCAGGGCTGACATAGGAGCCCCAGTTACAGGGTAAATACACCCCCCAGAGAGGCTGTACAGCAGTATACAGCACTGTACAGCCTCAGTGCAGGGCTGACATAGGAGCCCCAGTTACAGGGGAAATACACCCCCCAGAGAGGCTGTACAGCAGTATACAGCGCTGTACAGCCTCAGTGCAGGACTGACATAGGAGCCCCAGTTACAGGAGAAATACACCCCCCAGAGAGGCCGTACAGCATTATACAGCGCTGTACAGCCTCAGTGCAGGGCTGACATAGGAGCCCCAGTTACAGGGGAAATACACCCCCAGAGAGGCTGTACAGCAGTATACAGCGCTGTACAGCCTCAGTGCAGGGCTGACATAGTACCCCTAGTTACAGGGGAAATACACCCCCCAGAGTGGCTGTACAGCAGTATACAGCGCTGTACAGCCTCAGTGCAGGGCTGACATAGGAGCCCCAGTTACAGGGGAAATACACCCCCCAGAGAGGCTGTACAGCAGTATACAGCGCTGTACAGCCTCAGTGCAGGGCTGACATAGGAGCCCCAGTTACAGGGGAAATACACCCCCCAGAGAGGCTGTACAGCAGTATACAGCGCTGTACAGCCTCAGTGCAGGGCTGACATAGGAGCCCCAGTTACAGGGGAAATACACCCCCCAGAGAGGCTGTACAGCAGTATACAGCGCTGTACAGCCTCAGTGAAGGGC
Source organism: Bufo bufo (assembly GCF_905171765.1). NCBI lineage: Eukaryota > Metazoa > Chordata > Amphibia > Anura > Bufonidae > Bufo > Bufo bufo. The sequence goes on from NW_024399989.1 coordinate 2,460, forward strand.
TGACATAGGAGCCCCAGTTACAGGGGAAATACACCCCCCAGAGAGGCTGTACAGCAGTATACAGCGCTGTACAGCCTCAGTGCAGGGCTGACATAGTAGCTCCAGTTACAGGAGAAATACACCCCCCAGAGAGGCCGTACAGCAGTATACAGCGCTGTACAGCCTCAGTGCAGGGCTTACATAGGAGCCCCAGTTACAGGAGAAATACACCCCCTATAGAGGCTGTACAGCAGTATACAGCGCTGTACAGCCTCAGTGCAGGGCTGACATAGGAGCCCCAGTTACAGGGGAAATACACCCCCCAGAGAGGCTGCACAGCAGTATACAGCGCTGTACAGCCTCAGTGCAGGGCTGACATAGGAGCCCCAGTTACAGGAGAAATACACCCCCTAGAGAGGCTGTACAGCAGTATACAGCGCTGTACAGCCTCAGTGCAGGGCTGACATAGTAGCCCCAGTTACAGGGGAAATACACCACTAGAGAGGCCGTACAGCAGTATACAGCGCTGTACAGCCTCAGTGCAGGGCTGACATAGGAGCCCCAGTTACAGGAGAAATACACCCCCCAGAGAGGCTGTACAGCAGTATACAGCGCTGTACAGCCTCAGTGCAGGGCTGACATAGGAGCCCCAGTTACAGGAGAAATACACCCCCCAGAGAGGCCGTACAGCAGTATACAGCGCTGTACAGCCTCAGAGCAGGGCTGACATAGTAGCCCCAGTTACAGTGGAAATACACCCCCCAGAGAGGCTGTACAGCAGTATACAGCGCTGTACAGCCTCAGTGCAGGGCTGACATAGGAGCCCCAGTTACAGGGGAAATACACCCCCCCAGAGAGGCTGTACAGCAGTATACAGCGCTGTACAGCCTCAGTGCAGGGCTGACATAGGAGCCCCAGTTACAGGGGAAATACACCCCCCAGAGAGGCTGTACAGCAGTATACAGCACTGTACAGCCTCAGTGCAGGGCTGACATAGGAGCCCGAGTTACAGGGGAAATACACCCCCCAGAGAGGCTGTACAGCAGTATACAGCGCTGTACAGCCTCAGTGCAGGGCTGACATAGGAGCCCGAGTTACAGGGGAAATACACCCCCCAGAGAGGCTGTACAGCAGTATACAGCGCTGTACAGCCTCAGTGCAGGGCTGACATAGGAGCCCCAGTTACAGGGGAAATACACCCCCCAGAAAGGCTGTACAGCAGTATACAGCGCTGTACAGCCTCAGTGCAGGGCTGACATAGGAGCCCCAGTTACAGGGGAAATACACCCCCCAGAGAGGCTGCACAGCAGTATACAGCGCTGTACAGCCTCAGTGCAGGGCAGACATAGGAGCCCCAGTTACAGGGGAAATACACCCCCCAGAGAGGCTGTACAGCAGTATACAGCGCTGTACAGCCTCAGTGCAGGGCTGACATAGGAGCCCCAGTTACAGGGGAAATACACCCCCCAGAGAGGCTGTACAGCAGTATACAGCGCTGTACAGCCTCAGTGCAGGGCTGACATAGTAGCCCCAGTTACAGGGGAAATACACCCCCCAGAGAGGCTGTACAGCAGTATACAGCGCTGTACAGCCTCAGTGCAGGGCTGACATAGTAGCCCCAGTTACAGGAGAAATACACCCCCCAGAGAGGCTGCACAGCAGTATACAGCGCTGTACAGCCTCAGTGCAGGGCTGACATAGGAGCCCCAGTTACAGGGGAAATACACCCCCCAGAGAGGCTGTACAGCAGTATACAGCGCTGTACAGCCTCAGTGCAGGGCTGACATAGTAGCCCCAGTTACAGGAGAAATACACCCCCCAGAGAGGCTGCACAGCAGTATACAGCGCTGTACAGCCTCAGTGCAGGGCTGACATAGTAGCCCCAGTTACAGGAGAAATACACCCCCCAGAGAGGCTGCACAGCAGTATACAGCGCTGTACAGCCTCAGTGCAGGGCTGTCATAGGAGCCCCAGTTACAGGGGAAATACACCCCCCAGAGAGGCTGTACAGCAGTATACAGCGCTGTACAGCCTCAGTGCAGGGCTGACATAGTAGCCCCAGTTACAGGAGAAATACACCCCCCAGAGATGCTGCACAGCAGTATACAGCGCTGTACAGCCTCAGTGCAGGGCTGACATAGGAGCCCCAGTTACAGGGGAAATACACCCCCCAGAGAGGCTGTACAGCAGTATACAGCGCTGTACAGCCTCAGTGCAGGGCTGACATAGTAGCCCCAGTTACAGGGGGAACACCCCCCAGAGAGGCTGTACAGCAGTATACAGTGCTGTACAGCCTCAGTGTAGGGCTGACATAGGAGCCCCAGTTACAGGGGAAATACACGCCCAGAGAGGCTGTACAGCAGTATACAGCGCTGTACAGCCTCAGTGCAAGGCTGACATAGTAGCCCCAGTTACAGAGGAAATACACCCCCCAGAGAGGCTGTACTGCAGTATACAGCGCTGTACAGCCTCAGTGCAGGGCTGACATAGGAGCCCCAGTTACAGGAGAAATACACCCCCCAGAGAGGCTGTACTGCAGTATACAGCGCTGTACAGCCTCAGTGCAGGGCTGACATAGGAGCCCCAGTTACAGGACAAATACACCCCTATAGAGGCTGTACAGCAGTATACAGCGCTGTACAGCCTCAGTGCAGGGCTGACATAGGAGCCCCAGTTACAGGAGAAATACACCCCCCAGAGAGGCCGTACAGCAGTATACAGCGCTGTACAGCCTCAGAGCAGGGCTGACATAGTAGCCCCAGTTACAGTGGAAATACACCCCCCAGAGAGGCTGTACAGCAGTATACAGCGCTGTACAGCCTCAGTGCAGGGCTGACATAGGAGCCCCAGTTACAGGGGAAATACACCCCCCCAGAGAGGCTGTACAGCAGTATACAGCGCTGTACAGCCTCAGTGCAGGGCTGACATAGGAGCCCCAGTTACAGGGGAAATACACCCCCCAGAGAGGCTGTACAGCAGTATACAGCACTGTACAGCCTCAGTGCAGGGCTGACATAGGAGCCCGAGTTACAGGGGAAATACACCCCCCAGAGAGGCTGTACAGCAGTATACAGCGCTGTACAGCCTCAGTGCAGGGCTGACATAGGAGCCCGAGTTACAGGGGAAATACACCCCCCAGAGAGGCTGTACAGCAGTATACAGCGCTGTACAGCCTCAGTGCAGGGCTGACATAGGAGCCCCAGTTACAGGGGAAATACACCCCCCAGAAAGGCTGTACAGCAGTATACAGCGCTGTACAGCCTTAGTGCAGGGCTGACATAGGAGCCCCAGTTACAGGGGAAATACACCCCCCAGAGAGGCTGCACAGCAGTATACAGCGCTGTACAGCCTCAGTGCAGGGCAGACATAGGAGCCCCAGTTACAGGGGAAATACACCCCCCAGAGAGGCTGTACAGCAGTATACAGCGCTGTACAGCCTCAGTGCAGGGCTGACATAGGAGCCCCAGTTACAGGGGAAATACACCCCCCAGAGAGGCTGTACAGCAGTATACAGCGCTGTACAGCCTCAGTGCAGGGCTGACATAGTAGCCCCAGTTACAGGGGAAATACACCCCCCAGAGAGGCTGTACAGCAGTATACAGCGCTGTACAGCCTCAGTGCAGGGCTGACATAGTAGCCCCAGTTACAGGAGAAATACACCCCCCAGAGAGGCTGCACAGCAGTACACAGCGCTGTACAGCCTCAGTGCAGGGCTGACATAGGAGCCCCAGTTACAGGGGAAATACACCCCCCAGAGAGGCTGTACAGCAGTATACAGCGCTGTACAGCCTCAGTGCAGGGCTGACATAGTAGCCCCAGTTACAGGAGAAATACACCCCCCAGAGAGGCTGCACAGCAGTATACAGCGCTGTACAGCCTCAGTGCAGGGCTGACATAGTAGCCCCAGTTACAGGAGAAATACACCCCCCAGAGAGGCTGCACAGCAGTATACAGCGCTGTACAGCCTCAGTGCAGGGCTGACATAGGAGCCCCAGTTACAGGGGAAATACACCCCCCAGAGAGGCTGTACAGCAGTATACAGCGCTGTACAGCCTCAGTGCAGGGCTGACATAGTAGCCCCAGTTACAGGAGAAATACACCCCCCAGAGATGCTGCACAGCAGTATACAGCGCTGTACAGCCTCAGTGCAGGGCTGACATAGGAGCCCCAGTTACAGGGGAAATACACCCCCCAGAGAGGCTGTACAGCAGTATACAGCGCTGTACAGCCTCAGTGCAGGGCTGACATAGTAGCCCCAGTTACAGGGGGAACACCCCCCAGAGAGGCTGTACAGCAGTATACAGTGCTGTACAGCCTCAGTGTAGGGCTGACATAGGAGCCCCAGTTACAGGGGAAATACACGCCCAGAGAGGCTGTACAGCAGTATACAGCGCTGTACAGCCTCAGTGCAGGGCTGACATAGTAGCCCCAGTTACAGAGGAAATACACCCCCCAGAGAGGCTGTACTGCAGTATACAGCGCTGTACAGCCTCAGTGCAGGGCTGACATAGGAGCCCCAGTTACAGGGGAAATACACGCCCAGAGAGGCTGTACAGCAGTATACAGCGCTGTACAGCCTCAGAGCAGGGCTGACATAGTAGCCCCAGTTACAGAGGAAATACACCCCCCAGAGAGGCTGTACTGCAGTATACAGCGCTGTACAGCCTCAGTGCAGGGCTGACATAGGAGCCCCAGTTACAGGAGAAATACACCCCCCAGAGAGGCTGTACTGCAGTATACAGCGCTGTACAGCCTCAGTGCAGGGCTGACATAGGAGCCCCAGTTACAGGACAAATACACCCCTATAGAGGCTGTACAGCAGTATACAGCGCTGTACAGCCTCAGTGCAGGGCTGACATAGGAGCCCCAGTTACAGGACAAATACACCCCCCAGAGAGGCCGTACAGCAGTATACAGCGCTGTACAGCCTCAGTGCAGGGCTGACATAGTAGCCCCAGTTACAGGAGAAATACACCCCCCAGAGAGGCCGTACAGCAGTATACTGCGCTGTACAGCCTCAGTGCAGGGCTGACATAGGAGCCCCAGTTACAGGGGAAATACACCCCCCAGAGAGGCTGTACAGCAGTATACAGCGCTGTACAGCCTCAGTGCAGGGCTGACATAGTAGCCCCAGTTACAGGAGAAATACACCCCCCAGAGAGGCTGCACAGCAGTATACAGCGCTGTACAGCCTCAGTGCAGGGCTGACATAGGAGCCCCAGTTACAGGGGAAATACACCCCCCAGAGAGGCTGTACAGCAGTATACAGCGCTGTACAGCCTCAGTGCAGGGCTGACATAGGAGCCCCAGTTACAGGGGAAATACACCCCCCAGAGAGGCTGTACAGCAGTATACAGCGCTGTACAGCCTCAGTGCAGGGCTGACATAGTAGCCCCAGTTACAGGAGAAATACACCCCCCAGAGAGGCTGCACAGCAGTATACAGCGCTGTACAGCCTCAGTGCAGGGCTGACATAGTAGCCCCAGTTACAGGAGAAATACACCCCCCAGAGAGGCTGCACAGCAGTATACAGCGCTGTACAGCCTCAGTGCAGGGCTGACATAGGAGCCCCAGTTACAGGGGAAATACACCCCCCAGAGAGGCTGTACAGCAGTATACAGCGCTGTACAGCCTCAGTGCAGGGCTGACATAGTAGCCCCAGTTACAGGAGAAATACACCCCCCAGAGAGGCTGCACAGCAGTATACAGCGCTGTACAGCCTCAGTGCAGGGCTGACATAGTAGCCCCAGTTACAGGAGAAATACACCCCCCAGAGAGGCTGCACAGCAGTATACAGCGCTGTACAGCCTCAGTGCAGGGCTGACATAGGAGCCCCAGTTACAGGGGAAATACACCCCCCAGAGAGGCTGTACAGCAGTATACAGCGCTGTACAGCCTCAGTGCAGGGCTGACATAGTAGCCCCAGTTACAGGGGGAACACCCCCCAGAGAGGCTGTACAGCAGTATACAGTGCTGTACAGCCTCAGTGTAGGGCTGACATAGGAGCCCCAGTTACAGGGGAAATACACGCCCAGAGAGGCTGTACAGCAGTATACAGCGCTGTACAGCCTCAGTGCAGGGCTGACATAGGAGCCCCAGTTACAGGAGAAATACACCCCCCAGAGAGGCTGTACAGCAGTATACAGCACTGTACAGCCTCAGGGCAGGGCTGACATAGGAGCCCCAGTTACAGGGGAAATACACCCCCCAGAGAGGCTGTACAGCAGTATACAGCGCTGTACAGCCTCAGAGCAGGGCTGACATAGTAGCCCCAGTTACAGAGGAAATACACCCCCCAGAGAGGCTGTACTGCAGTATACAGCGCTGTACAGCCTCAGTGCAGGGCTGACATAGGAGCCCCAGTTACAGGAGAAATACACCCCCCAGAGAGGCTGTACTGCAGTATACAGCGCTGTACAGCCTCAGTGCAGGGCTGACATAGGAGCCCCAGTTACAGGACAAATACACCCCTATAGAGGCTGTACAGCAGTATACAGCGCTGTACAGCCTCAGTGCAGGGCTGACATAGTAGCCCCAGTTACAGGAGAAATACACCCCCCAGAGAGGCCGTACAGCAGTATACTGCGCTGTACAGCCTCAGTGCAGGGCTGACATAGGAGCCCCAGTTACAGGGGAAATACTCCCCCCAGAGAGGCCGTACAGCAGTATACAGCGCTGTACAGCCTCAGTGCAGGGCTGACATAGGAGCCCCAGTTACAGGGGAAATACACCCCCCAGAGAGGCCGTACAGCAGTATACAGCGCTGTACAGCCTCAGTGCAGGGCTGACATAGGAGCCCCAGTTACAGGAGAAATACACCCCCCAGAGAGGCCGTACAGCAGTATACAGCGCTGTACAGCCTCAGTGCAGGGCTGACATAGGAGCCCGAGTTACAGGACAAATGCACCCCTAGAGAGGCTGTACAGCAGAATACAGCGCTGTACAGCCTCAGAGCAGGGCTGTCATAGGAGCCCCAGTTACAGGGGAAATACACCCCCCAGAGAGGCTGTACAGCAGTATACAGCGCTGTACAGCCTCAGTGCAGGGCTGACATAGGAGCCCGAGTTACAGGACAAATGCACCCCTAGAGAGGCTGTACAGCAGAATACAGTCCTTCTTTGCCATGAAAATTAACTTAATCCCAAAAAAACCTTTCCACTGCATTTCACTGCTGTATTTGATCGCTCTGCTTCCTACAATCTACCAGATTGCTCGGGAGATCAAATTGTTGCCGACAATTTAAACTTCAGAGATTCGCATTTTAAAGCAAACAGGTAGCTGAAAATTAGGAACTCTAATTGCCTTAAAACACATTGCCCGTGCGAGGCTAAATAATTGGTTTTAATAAAAATGTAAAGATGTAAAAAAACAGAAGCAACAAATATACACAAAACGGTTTTTTTGAATAAAAAGGATAAAAGAAAACTGAGGCCTACTTTCCTCACACAGAGACTTGCAGCTGTCAGGTCCTGAGGCAAGACAGGAAGACACGGATCCTCATTCAATCAGATTGGCCTCAAATTGGGGAACCCAGTACAATCTGCTCTGTCCGATCTATAAGAATTGGTCCCGGCCGTCTGTAAACCGCCTTTAGGGCCTGACATATGGGTTGGCTGTGGCTTTTATGACCGGTCAGTCACGCTGAAATCTGGTCTAAAATGGATTTCTGCCCATAACTCTACACAGGAAAACGCCCGCCCGATAATTGTGGGCTCATTCTTCAGCTCTCAGTATTGGGGTCACAGGGGCACCAAACACGGGGTGTCCACGTGACCCCAATCAGAAGAACTGATTTTCTCGGACAGGATTTAACATAAGTGGGTGGTTTTTGGTATGTGTGGCACCGTCACCTCCTGACCATTAAAATGGCGTACCTCAATAATCTCTATCGAGCTTTATTTTCGAGTTATGACCGGAGTAAGATTTTTGGATTTTCCCTATGACAGCGAGGTGTGGAGAGCAGCTTGCCCCCACCTTCCGGAAGCGTGCCCCTATTATAAAGTAATAAACCCCGTTGAAGCTGCCCACTATACAGGCATGTTTATATAAAGTGTCGTGGAGGCCAGTGATCGTCGTCACCTCTGGGTCAGGGACTAGGAAGTTTATGGCGGTGGTCTGGTTTTGGATGTGGGAGAAAAGGGACAGTTATTTGTTTGAATAAGGAGGAGCTCCGAGTCCCCAGAACACAGCCAAGCACTCATGCTCGGTGTGCCACAATGGGATTATCTCCTGAGTGTATCATAGGGTGATCTACTCCTCTACACCGGAGTCGGCTACTCCTAGTCAGCTATCTTAATCCCATCACTAACACAATAGAACAAAGGGACAAATAAACTAACACATTCACTGGGAGTCTCAGTGCAGAGTTAACCCTTTTTGTGATGCAGGATTCACACCCTGCGTGTCACGGCCTTTGGTTTGCGCTGTGACACTGTTGCCACACTTGCGGTTGCCCGCGGCAATGTTAGGGTTGCCACCCGTCCGGGATTGACCCGGACAGTCCGGGTTTGTAATCCTGTGCCCGGGTACAAGCCTTTCTTAGACCCGGCACAGGATTATTCATTCAAACTGCAGAGAGTGTGGACGTCCGACCGAGACTGAGTCCGATCGCATATTTAAGCTGCCTGTCACTAGTGACTCACTCAGTGCGGCGGCCGGGTGATCAGCTGAGCGCAGCGCTCCCTCCCCCCGCCAGTCTACACTACAGTGATGGCAGGCAGCGCAGCGGCTCGCTCACTGTTCAGTCTCCGGACTCCTCGCTCCTCCTCGCTCCTCCTCGCTCCTCCTCGCTCCTCCCCTGCCTCCCAGTCCCTCCCTCCTTCTCTCTGATAAGGAAGTCAGGTCCACACAGGAAGTGACATCAGAGAGAGAGGCAGGGAGGGAGAATTGAAATCATTCTTCTCCAGTCCACTCCAGTCCAGCAGCTCCAGCAGCCTGCCCAACTAGTGCCCAGCCCAGTGCCCACTGTGCCCTGCCTGCAGACAACCTGACCAAGACAGTCCTGAGTCCTGACACCAGATAATCACTCACTTCTAAAAAGGTATAAATATAAAACATTTGAAGTGTATGTAACAGTGTTTAAACAGGTTTCTGAATCAGAAAATACGTTATGTTCTGTAGCTGACTGATATAGCGATGGGCTGATGTCAGCAGTACATAACAGTGTGCTTTATAACTCCCTGCCGCTGCCGCCGTTCTCTTAAAATAAAGATGTATAATATGCTAATGAGCCTCTAGGTGCTATGAGGGCGTTCCTGCAGCACCTAGAGGCTCCGTCTATTCAGCCTTTGGCAGTGGCACGCCCATGTCCAGTTAATTGACGTCCGAGTTCTCCTCTTCGTCCTGTAAATCCCGCGCCTGCGCCGAATACTAAACAGGACGGCGCAGGCGTGGGATCAGGGGCGTAACGATCGCGGTGCGACAGCGACCAGGTGTGGAGGCGGGACATGGGCGTGGTTGGAGGCGGGACATGGGCGTGACTGGAGATGGGTGGGGCCTGGAAGGGACCCTCCCTCCCTTCTGTTCGAGTTTGGCTTGAAGAAAAGGTGGCAACCCTAGGCAACGTGTTGCTGTGTGTGCATGCGGTGGCAGTGTCTCGGCCTTCCTGGTGATTACCGGGACATGGTTGCCACGCATGCTGTTGCCAGTGGTAACATATGGTTTGGTACGCTTGTGTGTGCACTTCCCCTTTAAGTGGCTTTCTTCATCTGTCTGGTGTTGGAAGGGTTAACTCCCTTCCTAGTGTTTTGTGAACACTGGGTTTATGTCTGTGTGGGTGCGGCTGCTTGGGCTATTTAGCCTCTGCTGGATGCCTGAAGCTCAGGGTTCCTCCAGCCTTGGTGTATGCTGGTGGTTCACTGTTCCTGGCTTTTACCATCTGTCCAGTGAGGGCCACCCTTGTGGTCATTGATGTTATTATGGTGTCTTCTTCCCTTATTATCTTTTGGTTTGCGTGGGTTGTGTTCAGGGCGTTGTATGTCTTGTGTTGTGTTACATGGCTGGTGATGTTTGGTGTCCAGCATGTTTGCTAGACATTCCCCTGTCTCACGTTTATTGCAGCTATGGTGTCCTGGGTTCCTGTGTGGTTTGTGGTTTGTGCTGTGTCCTTTAATGTTGGTGTGGACAGCAGCACTTGTGCACGGGTTCCAGTCAGTGTGTCTGCGGCAGGTAAGTGTGTTACTGGTCTCACTTACCTGCCATCTCCATAGCTGTATGTGTTCCCCTCTCCTTGCAGCCTGGACTCAGATAGAGACTCCTCTTTCTCCATGACTGGGATGAACAGGTCGTCTGTTCCCGGCTCCTTGGTGAGGGATTACCAGGGCGACTCAGGGTCTCTAGGAATCCAGAGTATGAGCCGTCCTACCATCAGGGTCCATTCATACGGTGAGGAGTCAGGGAGAGGATTAGGGACGCTGTAGGAGGTGACCTGCTCCCTTATTACTCCTTTTGGCCAGGCTGATCCCCTTTTACCCTTTGACACCGCATGGTGGGGGGTTTCCCCACTCCCCACCGTGACAGTATGACCACAAAGGCTCTTTGGAAGGTGCCTTCGGAAGAGGGCCCAGCATGTGTCGCCTGCCATTTTCTGGCGCACATGCTTATCCTCCGGAGGGAGAGTGAAAGGGGAGACGCTGTTAACAGCGCGGTTCCCTGTGACAGTTGGTTGCAGTAGGTGTGAACCGTCTCTGGTGTTTGCGTTTCTCCTCGTCCATTCCTCACTGGTTCAGGTGCTTGTGTTGTGGTGGCTGGCTGCAGTCCTTGTTGAACTGGCTTTGGTGTATGCTGGTTGGGGATGCATGCCGGCAGCGACCTGGTGTGAACCGTGTCTGAGGTGGACGCAGCGTTCAGTGTGGTTTCTCTGGGCTGTTTAGTGGCTGGTGCCCTGGTTCCTGTGTGTTGTTCCAGGGGCTGGCGGCAGTCTTAGAGAGACATCCTTGCTCTGACGCTGAATCTTCTTACTTCCCCTTGTCCATGCCCAGTCTCTCATATACATGGGGAGTGCATTTTGTGAGGTGTAGCAGTGGCAGATAGACCTAGGGCTGCAGTCTACACCTGACTTCTCTGTCAGCCAGGGGTGTAGCTAAAAGCTCATGGGCCCTGCTGCAAGAGTTCAGCTTGGGCCCCCGTCCCTCAGTGCTTGTTGGCAAGGGGCAGGGAAGCACATATCCTTCCTGGCAAACATTGAAAGGGCACCCCCCCCCTTCATGCCAAATTCTTGACCTAACCCCTTCCCTCCAGCCAGAGGTGTAAATTGACCAGCATGCACTTTCTATAATGCCAGTGTCTTATGTGGCACAAGGGTCTTTGGGCCCCTCAGGCTCCTGGGCCCGGTAGCGACTGCTACCTCTGCACCCCCTATAGCTACACCCCGGCTGTCAGCCATACACATAGTACACGTCTACTACTGTCTGAGGAGGGGTTGTAATGACAGGTGGTCTCTAAGGCCGGCCAGCTGGGATTGTGCATGGACCTGCTTATCGTGAACATGTTCAGGTCTTGTGGACAATTCCTCTAGGTCTAACCACAATCTGGGAGACCTTTGGGCTGTTTCCCTCATCTGATGTGTTTTTGGTCCTTTAAACTTCTCCTTGGGCCAACTGACCTTGATCTTGTTTGAAAAAGTAGGACTTTTCATGTCCTTGTGTTGTCATTGACATTCATGGTCAGAGTTGGCTGCCATTGAGGTTTTTTCAGAATCTTTTAATTTGTTGTCTTAAATTCACATCCTTCTGTCAGACAGGAAGATGTTATCTCAAAAAAAAAACTAAAAACTCAGGGTATCGTGTAGTTTCAGGGTGACAGCCTATCTGTTCTAGTTTTAAACGTTTCCCCAGACTTCTACTTCAGGATTACTTAGTTGATCGTGGACTGAATGTATAGTTCTAACTCTGCTGCTGTGAGGGATGGACAAACCCTAACTCTGCTGCTGTGAGGGATGGATAACCACTAACTCTGCTGCTGTGAGGGATCGATAACCGCTAACTCTGCGCTGTGAGGGATCGATAACCGCTAACTCTGCTGCTGTGAGGGATCGATAACCGCTAACTCTGCTGCTGTGAGGGATCGATAACCGCTAACTCTGCTGCTGTGAGGGATCCATAACCAATAACTCTTCTGCTGTGAGGGATCGATAACCACTAACTCTGCTGCTGTGAGGTATCGACAAGCACTAACTCTGCTGCTGTGAGGGATGGACAAACCCTAACTCTGCTGCTGTGAGGGATCGATAACCACTAACTCTGCTGCTGTGAGGGATCGACAACCACTAACTCTGCTGCTGTGAGGGATCGATAACCACTAACTCTGCTAATGTGAGGGATCGATAACCACTAACTCTGCTGCTGTGAGGGATCGTTATCCACTAACTCTGCTGCTGTGAGGGATCGTTATCCACTAACTCTGCTGCTGTGAGGGATGGATAAACCCTAACTCTGCTGCTGTGAGGGATGGATAAACCCTAACTCTGCTGCTGTGAGGGATGGACAAACCCTAACTCTGCTTCTGTGAGGGATCGATAACCACTAACTCTGTTGCTGTGAGGGATGGACAAACCCTAACTCTGCTGCTGTGAGGGATGGACAAACCCTAACTCTGCTGCTGTGAGGGATCGATAACCACTAACTCTGTTGCTGTGAGGGATGGACAAACCCTAACTCTGCTGCTGTGAGGGATGGACAAACCCTAACTCTGCTGCTGTGAGGGATGGATAAACCCTAATTCTGCTGCTGTGAGGGATGGACAAACCCTAACTCTGCTGCTGTAAGGGATGGACAAACCCTAACTCTGCTGCTGTGAGGGATGGACAAACCCTAACTCTGCTTCTGTGAGGGATCGATAACCACTAACTCTGCTGCTGTGAGGGATGGACGAACCTTAACTCTGCTGCTGTGAGGGATGGACAAACCCTAACTCTGCTGCTGTGAGGGATGGATAAACCCTAACTCTGTTGCTGTGAGGGATGGACAAACCCTAACTCTGCTGCTGTGAGGGATGGACAAACCCTAACTCTGGTGCTGTGAGGGATGGACAAACCCTAACTCTGCTGCTGTGAGGGATGGACAAACCCTAACTCTGCTGCTGTGAGGGATGAATAACCGCTACCTCTGCTGCTGTGAGGGATCGTTATCCACTAACTCTGCTGCTGTGAGGGATCGTTATCTAGTAACTCTGCTGCTGTGAGGGATGGACAAACCCTAACTCTGCTGCTGTGAGGGATGGATAAACCCTAACTCTGCTGCTGTGAGGGATGGATAAACCCTAACTCTGCTGCTATGAGGGATGGACAAACCCTAACTCTGCTGCTGTGAGGGATGGACAAACCCTAACTCTGCTTCTGTGAGGGATCGATAACCACTAACTCTGTTGCTGTGAGAAATGGACAAACCCTAACTCTACTGCTGTGAGGGATGGACAAACCCTAACTCTGCTGCTGTGAGGGATGGACAAACCCTAACTCTGCTGCTGTGAGGGATGGACAAACCCTAACTCTGCTGCTAGGAGGGATGGACAAACCCTAACTCTGCTGCTGTGAGGGATGGACAAACCCTAACTCTGCTGCTGTGAGGGATGGACAAACCCTAACTCTGCTGCTGTAAGGGATGGACAAACCCTAACTCTGCTACTGTGAGGGATCAATAACCACTAACTCTGCTGCTGTGAGGAATGGACAAACCCTAACTCTGCTGCTGTGAGGGATGGACAAACCCTAACTCTGCTGCTGTGAGGGATGGATAAACCCTAATTCTGCTGCTGTGAGGGATGGACAAACCCTAACTCTGCTGCTGTGAGGGATGGACAAACCCTAACTCTGCTTCTGTGAGGGATAGATAACCACTAACTCTGCTGCTGTGAGGGATGGACAAACCCTAACTCTGCTGCTGTGAGGGATGGACAAACCCTAACTCTGCTTCTGTGAGGGATCGATAACCACTAACTCTGCTGCTGTGAGGGATGGACGAACCTTAACTCTGCTGCTGTGAGGGATGGACAAACCCTAACTCTGCTGCTGTGAGGGATGGATAAACCCTAACTCTGTTGCTGTGAGGGATGGACAAACCCTAACTCTGCTGCTGTGAGGGATGGACAAACCCTAACTCTGCTGCTGTGAGGGATGGACAAACCCTAACTCTGCTGCTGTGAGGGATGAATAACCGCTACCTCTGCTGCTGTGAGGGATCGTTATCCACTAACTCTGCTGCTGTGAGGGATCGTTATCTAGTAACTCTGCTGCTGTGAGGGATGGACAAACCCTAACTCTGCTGCTGTGAGGGATGGATAAACCCTAACTCTGCTGCTGTGAGGGATGGATAAACCCTAACTCTGCTGCTATGAGGGATGGACAAACCCTAACTCTGCTGCTGTGAGGGATGGACAAACCCTAACTCTGCTTCTGTGAGGGATCGATAACCACTAACTCTGTTGCTGTGAGGGATGGACAAACCCTAACTCTACTGCTGTGAGGGATGGACAAACCCTAACTCTGCTGCTGTGAGGGATGGACAAACCCTAACTCTGCTGCTGTGAGGGATGGACAAACCCTAACTCTGCTGCTAGGAGGGATGGACAAACCCTAACTCTGCTGCTGTGAGGGATGGACAAACCCTAACTCTGCTGCTGTGAGGGATGGACAAACCCTAACTCTGCTGCTGTGAGGGATGGACAAACCCTAACTCTGCTACTGTGAGGGATCAATAACCACTAACTCTGCTGCTGTGAGGAATGGACAAACCCTAACTCTGCTGCTGTGAGGGATGGACAAACCCTAACTCTGCTGCTGTGAGGGATGGATAAACCCTAATTCTGCTGCTGTGAGGGATGAACAAACCCTAACTCTGCTGCTGTGAGGGATGGACAAACCCTAACTCTGCTTCTGTGAGGGATAGATAACCACTAACTCTGCTGCTGTGAGGGATGGACAAACCCTAACTCTGCTGCTGTGAGGGATGAATAACCGCTACCTCTGCTGCTGTGAGGGATCGTTATCCACTAACTCTGCTGCTGTGAGGGATCGTTATCTAGTAACTCTGCTGCTGTGAGGGATGGACAAACCCTAACTCTGCTGCTGTGAGGGATGGATAAACCCTAACTCTGCTGCTGTGAGGGATGGATAAACCCTAACTCTGCTGCTATGAGGGATGGACAAACCCTAACTTTGCTGCTGTGAGGGATGGACAAACCCTAACTCTGCTTCTGTGAGGGATCGATAACCACTAACTCTGTTGCTGTGAGGGATGGACAAACCCTAACTCTGCTGCTGTGAGGGATGGACAAACCCTAACTCTGCTGCTGTGAGGGATGGACAAACCCTAACTCTGCTGCTGTGAGGGATGGACAAACCCTAACTCTGCTGCTGTGAGGGATGGACAAACCCTAACTCTGCTGCTGTGAGGGATGGACAAACCCTAACTCTGCTGCTGTGAGGGATGGACAAACCCTAACTCTGCTACTGTGAGGGATCAATAACCACTAACTCTGCTGCTGTGAGGAATGGACAAACCCTAACTCTGCTGCTGTGAGGGATGGACAAACCCTAACTCTGCTGCTGTGAGGGATCGATAACCACTAACTCTGCTGCTGTGAGGGATGGACAAACCCTAACTCTGCTGCTGTGAGGGATGGATAAACCCTAATTCTGCTGCTGTGAGGGATGGACAAACCCTAACTCTGCTGCTGTGAGGGATGGACAAACCCTAACTCTGCTTCTGTGAGGGATCGATAACCACTAACTCTGCTGCTGTGAGGGATGGACAAACTCTAACTCTGCTGCTGTGAGGGATGGACAAACTCTAACTCTGCTGCTGTGAGGGATGGACAAACCCTAACTCTGTTGCTGTGAGGGATGGACAAACCCTAACTCGGCTGCTGTGAGGGATGGATAAACCCTAACTCTGCTGCTGTGAGGGATGGATAAACTCTAACTCTGCTGCTGTGAGGGATGGACAAACCCTAACTCTGCTGCTGTGAGGGATGGACAAACCCTAACTCTGCTGCTGTGAGGGATGGACAAACCCTAACTCTGCTACTGTGAGGGATCGATAACCACTAACTCTGCTGCTGTGAGGGATGGACAAACCCTAACTCTGCTGCTGTGAGGGATGGAGAAACCCTAACTCTGCTGCTGTGAGGGATGGATAACTGCTAACTCTGCTGCTGTGAGGGATCGATAACCACTAACTCTGCTGCTGTGAGGGATGGACAAACCCTAACTCTGCTGCTGATACTGCTTCCACCTCACACTGTCCTTATGGAAGCATTGGGTTGCTATGGCCAGCAGTTCCTGTGCCCTTGTCCCTGGGATTCACAGATCTGCTAAGAGTTCATTGTTCTCGTCCTTCATAATATGATAAGAAAGAATGGAGACCATGTTAATAAAGGAGAATGTGTATTACATCATAAGTGAGGCCGAGTCCCTGCGACGTAATAAAGGGATGTTCTTCTTCCCCTCTTCCTCTTTACCATCAGCTCACATCAGAACACAGGATGATTTCTTCTTTGTTTCCATGGAGTAGCGGATGAGTCCCAGGCAGCTGTCTTTGTACGGTGGGTATCGGAGCTCGTTTAGTTTTTCAAGCCCATCACTGCGCAGAAGACAGGCCCGACTATGAGAGAAGGTGTCAAAGCTGAACTTGCCATGATACATACCCATACCACTGTGTCCTGAAAGATAAAGCAAGCAGAGATATTACCCTTGACTGTCATGTTAGTGTACTAGCACTATTAAACCAAAGTACTAACGGGGGTACTTTGACATCTGGACATTTGTTCCTGTTTCTCCTATTCAAGGTTATAAACTTCTTATTTTATACTGTGTTACTGTATTTTATATGGTGTAATTACATGGCTCTGTGGAAAGGGTTAATGAATACTGAGAGACTGTTAGGACCTTGATTGAGAAGCTGGTGATTTTCCACAGCTGCCACATGGTTTAAAGAAGAAGACCATGTTTTGGAGGGAAAAAGCCAGACATTGTTTACCACCAAAAAGCAGACAGCCTGTCCTTTTAAATGTCTGGTTTTAGCCAGAGCTGTGGAGTCGGAGTCGGAGGCAATTTTGGGTACCTGGAGTCGGA
This sequence comes from Bufo bufo, assembly GCF_905171765.1. Taxonomy (NCBI): domain Eukaryota; kingdom Metazoa; phylum Chordata; class Amphibia; order Anura; family Bufonidae; genus Bufo; species Bufo bufo. The sequence goes on from NW_024399989.1 coordinate 19,507, forward strand.
GTCGGCAAAAATGAATCAACTTCGACTCCGACTCTTACTAAATTTTTAAATTGGAATAAAATTTTAAAAAAGCAAGTTTAAATGTCCCAATTCACAAAGTTATAATTAATTCTCTACTCTTTTACAAGTAATGCCCCTTCCCGGATCCTGCCACTGCCCTATCTTCAGCAGAAGATCAGCACACAAGGGAGAAGGCAGCAGCAGCACCATTTTTGAACTGGTAAAGTTCCTATTCCTGATGTTTATCCTTGCTGCTACTATCCAGCCACTTGATAAAAAAATTAAAAAAACTTTGTTGTTTTCATTGTGTTTGTTTTTTGCTTAAACTGTTCAATACAGTAGACTGTTGGCTTCCTGGCCAGTAGTTCTGTGGTAATGACATGTATGTTGCCTTTCTTTCCTTCAAGGAATGTATAAAATACATTTGCATATTAAATACAGAGGAGTCGGAAGTACCAAAAACTGAGGAGTCGGAGTCGGAGCATTTATCTACCGACTCCACATCCCTGGTTTTAGCTCTGATGTTATGTCTGGAAACTTGTTTCTGTCTGGAAAACCTGCTGTGTCATTAGACTCATTACCATTGAGCATCATTGAAGCTGGAATGTAAGTCTTTGACTGTGCTGCCTTTTCAGGCTAATTATTGTATTACTTATATAGGTAGTTTATCACTGCCATCTAGTGGCAAAGGTGAGTGGCAGCTTTAACCAGGTTCTGTAACTCACTTAGGCAGGAAATGACCCTTGGTCTAGGAAGTGTCTTCAGCCATTCTCGATGGATGCAGCCTGTCTGAGACATCATCACCTGTAAGTGCCTTTCTGTTGTATTAGCTGTTATTATGCTAGACTAGTCATTCTATGTATACTGATATGTTGTCATCGTATTGTATTGCAGTTTCACAAAATAAAATAGAATAAAGTTGGATTCCTTTGGTAGACAACACAAGCAGTGGGCTTCTGTTTACTGGAGTCTCGGACAAGCGTTTAGCTGTCCATTTAGAACCACACATAGTCAGTGTTTTGAGAGGGGAACAATGACAGACGGGAAGTGTAACATTGTATCTATTTGTGCTGAGTTTCTCCACTCCACCCCTCCCACTAGAAGGTTCCAGTCTAGCTAAAACTGTATATAAGGAGAGCAGTCAGAGCCCCTAGTGTGCTGCAGTTAGGGACCAGTGCTTGGAGGGGAGACTCTGCCAGCCCAAACATGGCCACTGCAGATGCATGATGGTTGTACGCTGCAATGGCATCCAGTGATCGTTCTACCAACTGGGGTCTGTGTGATGTGAATGGACTGCTTTACAGAGGAGCCCAATGTTTCATGCTAGAAGGGCGTGCCCATGAGAAATCTGTGTGGTTGTGTGACGGACTGAACCGTCACTGGGGCTGCTGGAGAAGCCTGAGGGCCAGCCTCCTTCCTACAGACTATGGACCAAGAACTATGGAGACCCCCTCAGACCTTTTGGGGTTACACGGAACTATGAACCCTGATTTATGTGTGTAATTTATATGCCACATATTTCCTATTGCCCATTAAAAAGGCATGGTGTGGATTCAGCAACACAAAAAGGGTTAACTCTGCACTGAGACTCCCACTGATTGTGTAAGTGATGGGATTAAGATAGTTCATTATAATAGCAGCCGACTCCTATGATACACTCAGGAGATAATCCCATCACATGTGTCTCCTCTTCCCATTCATTCATTATGGAGGGGGTGAAGATATCTGTTTGCATGTTCATTGTTGATTGCGTCAAAGACAATGTCAGTGTGTTTGTTAATTGCGTCACAGACAATGCCATTGTGTTTGTTAAGTGCGTCACAGACAATGCCATTGTGTTTGTTAAGTGTGTCACAGACAATGCCATTGTGTTTGTTGAATAGGGTTAGTTTTGTGTTTAAACTGTACAGGATTGTCTGCTATGTCATGTCCTCAGTATGTCATGTGTATATAAGTCAATGCTGTGTGTTCAATAAAGAGTTCCTGTTTTACCCTTCATCATGTTGAGGCTGGTGTTTGGGTAACTGATCAACACTGGGGATTTCTATACGCTGAAGATTTGCTATACTCCCCTGGCCATACTATTAGCTCTTGTAAGAGCTTGTTCCAGTTCCTGGTTCCTGTGGTGGTTTTGGTGTTGAGTGGAGTGCTTGAAGTCCTCGGGAAGCACTAGGAGCACCTATCAACTGAGGTACCCGGTCGGGGTGCCAGGAGATCCGTCACAGGTTGCATCTACGTTCTATCAGAGCAGAACCCGACACTTACCGATCCCTCCAAATGGCAGACTGGTGATGGTTGTGTGCATGAATCCATCATTAGCACAGAAGCCGCCGCTGCTCGTCCGGTCCAGGAACTGGTGAACGATCTGTTGAGTGAAATGCAGACAATCCTCAGAAGAGTCTAACGCTCTGAGAGTCTCCGCACTCTGGTCAGATGTACGCCACAGGAATCATTCTCTAATGGCCGTGACCAAATATTTGCTGTCTGCTCCTTGCAGCATCCGTATGTCTGTAAACTACTCCTGACATCTGACAGGTGCCTGACTTGTGATGGACCCGTGTCCTCACCTTGTTCAATAACAACCACTTATAACCTGCAAAAATACCATCAAAAAGGTGACAGAAATGACTGTATAATGAACTACAGCTGGAATGATCTGGATTTCTGCATTGATTATAAAATGTGGACTGATCTAAGTCATGATTATAGGCAAACACAATCTAAACTAACAATGCACAGACAACTGTATCGGGCATCACATTGAGTAAACATTAACAATGCTGGGAGAAAAAGTAAATGAACCCTTGAATTTAATAACCTCTACATTTCCCTTTAGGTGAAGGTGACTATTGCTAATATTTTATTGCTGCAAATTAGGTTTGCTCATTGTTGTGTAGGAATTGTGGGCCATTCCTCCCTGCAGATGTGTTTCAGTTTATCTCTATTTCTGGGGTGTCTTGTGTGTTCAGCCCTCTTTAAGGTGTGTCAGATTACCAATGGTTGAGGTCAGGACTGTCACTTGCCCAATCCAAAGCACTAATCTTTTCCAACCCTTTTTTCAGCTGATTTCCTTGTTTTGGGGTCATTGTCCTGTTGCATTGCTCAGCACCTCTTCAGCTTGAGATCATTTTCTGTAAAATATTATCACACACCTCAGAATCCATTGTTCCTTTCATGACCATGAGACATCCAGGCCCTGAAGTATCAAAGCAGTCCCAATCCATGCTGCTCCTCTGCCATCCCCAAACCACAATGCTCCTTCCACCACGCCCACACTATGATGCCCCACCACCATTCCCAAACTATGGTACCCCCCCCCACCATCCCCAAACCACAATGCACGTTCCACCATGCCAAATCTATGATGCTTCCCACACATACCCGAACTATGATGCCCCCCCACCATCCCCAAACTATGATTACCCACCACCATCCCTAAACTATGATTACCTCCCACCATCCCCAAACTATGATGACCCCCCACCATCCCCAAACTATGATGCCCTCCCCACCATCCCCAAACTATGATTACCCCCCACCATCCCCAAACTATGATTACCCACCACCATCCCCAGACTATGATTACCCCCCACCATGTCCAGACTATGATGCCCACCACCATCCCCAAACTATGATGCCCCTCACCATCCCCAAACTATGATTACCCCCCACCATCCCCAAACTATGATTACCCCCCACCATGTCCAGATTATGATGCCCCCACCACCATCCTCAAACTATGATGTCCCCCCACCATCCCCAAACCACAATGCTCCTTCCACCATGTCCAGACTATGATGCCCCCCAATCCCCAAACTATGATGCCCCGACCACAATCCCCAAACTATGATGCCCCGACCACAATCCCTAAACTATGATGCCCCTCCACAGTCCCCAAACTATGATGCTTCCTCACGATCCCCAAACCATAATGCTCCTTCCACCTTGTCCAAACAATGATGTCTCCCCACCATCCCCAAACCACAATGCTCCTTCCACCACGCCCGAACTATGATGCCTCCCCACTATCCCCAAAACACAAAGCTCCTTTCACCATGTCCAAAATATGATGCCCCCCAATCCGCAAACTATAATGCTTGCCCACTATCCCCAAACCACAATGCTTTTACTGCCACAACCAAACTATAATGTCCCCCTCCACTATCCCCAAATCACTATGTTCCTTCCACCATGCGCAAACTATAATGCCCCTCCACCAGCCTAAACCCATGGTGCCTCTGCCACCATGCTTCACAGTCAGATGAGGCTTTGGTGTTTGTGGGCTGTGTTCTTTTCTCTCCTTACATAGGTTGTGCATTTGTTCTAAAAACATTGACGTTTGTCTCATCCGTACATAGATGCCTTGTATGAACATCATCAATACGACCTGTCGACCAGCAGCTTCCTTCAAAGTGTCCTTCTGGAGGAGGGTGCAAGTATCATCTACTTCCAGCAAAATTTCCAATTGTCAGTGCCCATTTGGGAGAGAAGGGTTTTCACATGAAATCTATCCTGGTCTGCTGATCTATCTCTCTTCTGACCGCGGGAAGGGTTAGATGATGACCCCAGATGGTGCTGCTACAAGGTCCACCATTATGGTTGCAACACAAGCTGACAACAGAGTTGGGCCTATGTATTCTGAAGTATAAAAATGAAGATACAATACAACTATGCGCGCTCACGTTACAGGGGCCACTGCCAGGTAATTCCCCACTAATTATAGCATCTGGAGCTATATTGGAAAGGGCTCATTCAATATGAAAGAGCGAAAACCACAGTCCTCCAAGTCAGAGTATGACTGCTGGACACAGTAGTCATGGTAAGACTATATAGCAGCATAGAACAGGACACCGGGCTCGGCATCTGGACTTCTACTCCAGACCAGACATGGCTGATGACAAAGCCTAAGCCCAATACAGAATCACTGCCTAATGGAACGTATAATTAATAAAAGACCGGGAACCGGTGAAGCGGTTATGATAGGCGGAGATATTACTGTGGCCTCAGATACACCCCTGGACATGTGGTCCTCTGTGTCAGACGGTTTCTGCCCACAGACAAATATTAATTAGATAACTGCCTCCATGATGGGCAGCACAGAGGATATTGTGGCACGTTGAAACCGGAATGATGTCAGGCTTTACTTTACATCTGAGATCAGCGTCACTCAGATTACCTTCTTGGATCTGACCATCTTTAAAGATAAAGACGGCAGGCTGGGACACGGTTGTTTTGGAAGGACATGGTCACTAATAGTCTACTCCAGTGGGATAGCTGTCACCCGGCTGCCCTCAAAAAGGGAATCCTAAGGTCAATACTTGGTGGTAGTTGTGCGTGGTAATTGTTCCAGCATACCGGATTGTGCATGGATTGATTATGGTCCGTCAGGAAATGTTAGTTTTTTAGACGGCTGAACAAGAAGTCCCATTTTCAACCCTCTTTGTTCTATCCCTGTCGGTCACTGTTATGTTACCTCAGATTCTTCTACGGCCAAGATAATCCATTATATCTATTGCTGTGTTTTTACACCCAGTGAGCGACCACCCACTGGTAAAAATACAGCGCAGTAAACTGGGAGAATACACCGCGCGATACTGCCACGCCCCCAGCTTCCTGCCTGGCTGATTTAGTGGGTATGATCCGTAAGGGAGGAGGAGCTTTCCCTTTCACGGCCACACGAGCGTCGGAGATGCCGCCACTTCACAACTAGAGGTGGACGGCATTTTTGTTTGTCTCATGTATTAGTCACTACCCTGCTCCTGGTGAGCCCGAGCGGCGGAACGCGTAGCGCATAAGCATAGGGACTAAGACTCAACTTGGTAGTGAGGTCAGCCTGGATACAATAGATAGCAATTAGATACTTTCCGGCCACAATCGGATGGAACTATTAGAGTATGTGTGCATATGGCAGACTTGGACAGGTTAGGGTCAATGGGATATCACTGCTGCATTTACTATAGAGACAGAGGACGTGTGCAGACCTCATCAGGGAAGTATCAAGGAAGCCAAAGTCATTCCCATGTATGAAGGAGAGGCTGATAGTACATGCCGTCACACGTGCTGACAGACCAGTCTTGGATAGACACTGCTCTTACAGTCATTCCTGTTGTCTTCTTCAGCCTTACCCAATTCATCAAGTACACATACGCTTCAACTGTGGGCATTACTGCCATAAACGTCTGACACAGGGTGTATCAGAGCCCACAGTAATAGCTCTGCCTATCATTACCGCTTCATCGGGTTTCCTTTTCCAGTCTTTTATTTAATTATTTAATTAAAGTTTTTTTGTTTTCCTTTTACGTGTTCCATTAGGCAGGGATTGTATATTCAGGAGGGGCCTCGATTCAGTAACTGACCCCAGATCACTCCGTCCATCAGTCTAACATAATAATTAGTCTGCCCAGACATGACCCCTGGCTGCTTCATTGTCATGTCTGACTTTCATTTCATTGTAACCCATAATTGCCCTCCGGACATGGTGCCGAGCTGGAGACTTCTACCCAAGGCCCAGAGGAGACTAATGGCTTACACTGTTATTGGAGCTCGGGGAATGATTCCTCTGGGATCTATTGTTCCAGGATGCGGAGATCTAATAGAGATAAGGAGCAGTCACTAGCCGGACAGTACAAGGCAGAGAAGGTCCTCACTACATTATAATCCCACATAGTAAGAAGATTCACCTGCTGTGGTCAGGATGTGAATGGCTCCAGGACAGATCTGCACTTTCACATGCAAGGCGCATGTGTCGCATGATTTGACACAGCATCCCTGATTGGCTGGACAATTGTATAATTCAATATGACAAAAACTTCACATATGATGTCACTCTTCCTGATGATGTCACAGAACATGTAATAATTGATTTGGGTCTCTTACAACTTTCCAGTTATACTGCCATATTGAGGGACTGAGAGTCTTGTAATAAAAATTTCCACCTACTGAAGCCTTAAGAACATAAAATAGGTTGGCTTCACAGCCATGGTTCTGGCTCTTACAGTCCTAGAATTATTGCTTTACCAGAAAGAAAATGACTAAGATCAATGATTCTCCCATCAAAGTCTTCAGCAATTGACAAGACTGATCTAACAAGAAGGTTCATAGACCTGCAGTATAGTGAGAGCCAAGCCATCACAAGAAGAAAGGGGCCCCTCTTTGATATGGCTGACCATGAAACACATGGACAAATCTGCTTGGCCAGAATGGACTTCCATCCCTAAGATGTCAACAATCCCCATACATGAAAGTCACATCCGAACATGGACTCAACAAACTGACCTGAGAGCTGGATGAGAAGATGTACGCAGACAACGGTTTCTCTCTGTCATTAATGAAGTTAATTGCCTCATCAAATCCAGAAACTGTAAAGATGGGAAGAATTGGACCAAAAATCTCTTCTTGCATCACTGGGTCTGACTCTTTCACATCAACAAGGATAGTGGGTGCTGCAAAACAGAGAAAGATGAAAGTTCACATCATGGGAGTGATCCAAGACCGATGGTCAGTTATGGAACAGAAGACATGTCACAAGCAGCTAGTTGTGTGTCCCCTCCTAGATTCCATTTATCTGACATCAGAGCCATCGCTAGGTAATAGTTTACTTTGATGACCTACCCCTTTATCTACATACCGAGGCACCCCCAGAACCCCACATCCATGTCACATGCCTTTGTAGCCCCCCAGCTACGTTCCTCAGATCCATTCATTGAGCACTTTCCATACCCCCTTCATGAGTGGACGATAGAACAAGGTTATTCAGATTCTTACCAATATATTTTTCAGATTCATCAGTTTGTCCTCCAGTCACAATCTTCCCACACGCCAGCAGAGCAGACACCCGCTTAAAATGCCTGTCACTTATGATGCGACCAAAGTCTGGGGACAGTTTTGGGTCTTCCCCATAAAATTGGTGAATGGTGGTTTGTAGAGCACTCACTAGCTTCTCCTTGATGTTGTCAGAGCAAAGTATATAATCTGGAGCCAGACATGTCTGCCCGGTGTTAAAGAAACGTGCCCATGCAATCCGCTGCGCTGCGTTCTTGATGTCGCAGTCATCATGGACATAACAAGGGTTCTTCCCACCAAGCTCCAGGGTCACCGGTGTCAGATGTTTTGCAGCAGCTGTCATTATAATCCTCCCGACATGGGGGTTGCCTGTAGAATGACAGAAGAAATGCAGAAGTCATGTGTAAACTGCTGGCATGGAAAGCCTTAGGCATCAACGATTGTGGGGTTAGAAACGTGGAAGGAAGAATGAAGGATTCCTGAGAGTGGAGACATGAATATTACATTGAGAGGAAAGAGCTGATCTCCTCATATGTTCCCAAGTTTTGAGGATTTACCTGTGAAGAAAATATAATCAAATTTGTTTTCCAGAAGACGAGTTGTGTCGTCCACTCCAGCACGGACCACCGCAAAACAGTCCTGTCATGTAAACACAGAGACACCCTATGAAATCCCATAAATACACCACACAAGCCATGGCGGGGGTTTTAGTAATATATTAAAAATCAGTAGAGATTAGTAAAAGTAGAGATTTATTTTTATTTGTTTCGGGGTTCGAAGATTCGTTTTGGGTAAAAATAAATTCAACCCAAATCGAAAGTGCCCCAATTACCCTAAAAAGTTGTATCTGAAACTTTGGGAACTCGAGGACTGCATCCAACCTTGGGTTTTTAACTTCAGCACAGTATTATGAATGTCATAGTGACACTGACATATATGGAGCCGGTGGTAAACAGCCTGCCTTTTAAGGGTCCATTCAGACATCCGTAAGTGTTTTGCGGATCCACAAAACTCGGATACCAGCCGTGTGCATTCTACATTTTGCAGACCACACATGGCTGGACCTATGATAGAAATGCCTATTTTTGTCCATGATTGCGGGGCAGAACTACGGATGCGGACAGCACACATGGTGTGCTGTCCACATCTTTTGTGGCCCCATTGAAAAGAATGGGTCTGCACCCGTTCTGCAAAATTGCGGAATGGATGCAGACCCAGAACTTCGGACGTGTGAATAGGCTCTTAAACAAAAAATAATAATCTTTCCATATATTGTCCCTTATTGGAGACATCTGCCAGTGTTTATACACATGTGGTAATATCGGAAAAAGCTGTGGCTTGTTCTGAACAAATGGTACACAAATTCTCCCTTTTTTCAAGCAGCAACAGCACAGTGTGGAACCTGACAAATAAGGCAGGAGATGTGCCACTGTGTAGGTGTAGTAGTACTGGCAATAGTAGCCATGACAGCAGCAGTACGGTCAGGGCCGTTTGAAGGAATTTGGGGGCCCCAAGCAAAATAGACATGGGTAGGGGTAGTAGTGCTGGCAGCAGTAGCAGTATGGTGTGGAATCAGACAGGCAGGAGATATGCTGCTGGGTAGGGGTAGTAGTGCTGGCAGCAGTAGCAGTATGGACAGGAGATCTGCAGCTGTGTAGGGGTAGTAGCAACAGTAGTAGTAGCAGCAGCACCGAAAATGGGGGGAGAGACGTCAGCTTTTATAACCCAGTTTGGTGTCTGTATGAATTCCTAAACATGCCTTTCAGGGTGAAGAAGGCTTCTACCACTTTTCACTGAATAATGGACCAGATGATGGACTCCAGAGATGTGGAGAGTTAGCAGTCTTCACTAAGTAGGCACAGGTTATTTTTATTGAGACCTCGAAGGACCACCTTCATCAAGCGAAGATTGGTCTAAACCGAATTCTGGAAACTGGCATAACATTTCCATCAGATAAATGCTAAATAGGCATGGAGGAGGTGCAATATCTGAGGCATAGAGTAGGGGAGGGAAACTGCCACCTGAACCTACTAAAATACAGGCTATTAGAGACCAGCCCATACCCCAGACCAAGAAACAAGGGATGGCTTTTTGGGCACTGTCGGTTAGTACCAAACCTCTGACAGACCTTACCAAGAAGACCATGCCCAGAATAGTGACGTGGACCCCAACCTGCAATACAGTGTTTAAAGGGAATCTGTCACCAGAGACCTCCATGTCCAGCTGTTTGCATAGTCATGCATCAGCTGGGTGAGGTAAAATGAAATCCAGGAAGCTGCAGTGGTTTCAGCAAAGTGGGCTGGATTTTATTTGGACTGGTGGGTAGGTTTGGTAGCGGGACCTACCAGTCCGAATCCTTTCTCCAGCATGGTGTGGCTGCTGAGGCTCGTTACTGGGAAATAAAAGAGACCCCAGACCGTTAGTCAGTGTCAGAAAGCCTGGGAAGCTAGCTGACATGCCAACTGTCTGAGCTTGATTCCCCCTGTGTGAGCTACGCTGTAGTGGTGAGGCAGAGACGACCTGTCTAGGTAGTGCCCTGATGGACACTGGCCAGTTTACCCCAAAACCTGCTGGAGCCTAGAGAAAGATCAAACATTATCTGGATGCGACTTTATTCAAGTAAAGCTGTTGAACTTTATCAAGTCTCCACCAGCTACAACTATTGCTACAGAGCCTAACCCTGGGGAGCGACGGTATCTTGGTAGGAGCACCGTGACACACAAACCATTCAGGCCACATCACCACTCAGCATACCAAACACTGGGACCCTATAGTCCCTTGGCGCAGCACGTTTCAAATAGCGTCAGGAACATCTATGTAGAAGGGAAGACCTTACCATCGGCAAACTGAACATATCTTACAGTTATACCGAAGAAATGGAAAGGCGCACAGACCAATATCAAGATATTGACAAGAATCATAGCCAATAGGTTGGCATTATTCATGCCAAAATTATTATCAGATGGGGTGTTGGAAAGATGAGGAGGACTATAGCGGTGCTCGAGTGGGTCAGGCTCTGGGCAAGCTTCTTTAGGAAGGCGGCAATCATCTGATTTGACAGTGTGTCCTGCCTCTTTCGAGTACTTGATGAGATGGGGCTGAGAGGTAATTTTAGGGAGTTGATTAGTAGTTTATATAAGACCCCCAAGGTGCGGGTCAGGCTCCCTGTCTGGCCACTATCACTGCTTTTATTTAATTTGGTAGCTGAACCACTGACCCTATCGTTATTGGAAGATGGAGATATAGAGGGGATGGATTTCAGAGACAAATCCAATTGGCTGATAATCGACTTATGTAAATTATATAGATAAGCATATTAATATTAGGAGTTTGAAGACACTTAGGGAGTTCTCTGGATGTAAAATAAGCTAAATTGGAAATACTAATGCTTGTAACTAGGCTTGAGCGAATCGAGACTCCGATCAGAGATCCAAAGTCGATTAGTTCAAACACTTTGTTTTAATGCTGTCTGAAGACCCGTCTCCGTACAGCATTAAAATGTATGGCCTCTTTGGAGGCAAAATTTGTTTCACCCGAAGTCACACGAGATTTCGGTGAATGAATTCGGTAATCATTTCTGCATCTTTAAAAACATTTAAAATTAGCACTCCAAAGTCGGCTTTGGTACCAGCCGGTATCTCGGTACCAACCCCGCCTAAGCCCGCCCCTTTAACAGTGACCCTTACAGTGCCTGTCCCTTTAACAGTGACCTCCACAGTGCCCGCCCCTTTAACCATGACCTTCACAGTGCCCGCCCCATTACCAGTTACCTCCACAGTGCCCCCCCTTTAACAGTGATCTCCACAGTGTCCGCCCATTTAACCATGACCTTCACAGTGCCCACCCCTTTACCAGTTACCTCCACAGTGCACCCCCTTTAACAGTGACCTCCACAGTGTCCGCCCCTTTAACAGTGACTCCATAGTGCCCGCTCCTTTAACAGTGACCTCAACAGTGCCCGCCCCTTTAACAGTGACCTCCACAGTGCCCGCCCCTTTAACAGTGACCTCTACAGTGCCCGCCCCTTTAACAGTGACCTCCACAGTGCCCGCTTCTTTAACAGTGACCTCCACAAGGCCCTGCCCCTTTAAGGCTAGGGCTACACGACGACATGTGTTGCGCGACATTTTGTCTCAACAATTTTTATAATGATAGGCTATGTTGCACTGCGACATGTGACATACTAAAAACCTGGAGTAAAGCTGTGTATGTGGAGACTAAGGGCCTGCGAGCTTCTATTGGCTGATAAGGGACATGTGACCGTGTGCATGGCAGTTGGGATATAACGAGAAAGACCTGCAGGCTTCTATTGGCTAATGAAGGTCATTTTTGGGAAATATCTCAGGAACGGTACATCCTAGAGAGCTGAGACCCCACAAGATTTCTTTCCAGATAGCAAGGGATGTGTATACTAAGTTTCATTGAAATCGATGGTTGCAATTTTGAGTGATCGCGGATCATACATACATACACACATATATACGTCCTTTTTTATATATATATATATGAAAACCATGTCTCATCTTCGTCTCACTTCACACAGACTTGTTACTTTGTGTTGGTCGATCACATAAAAAGTTTGTGGATGTAATGTGAAAAAATTTGGAAAAGTTCAAGGGGTATGAATACTTTTTCAAGGCACTGTATGAAACTCTGAGGTCTCCTAGAACTTTTTTTTTTCTCTCTAGTCTTTTTTATTTTTTTATTACATTTTCAATTTTTTGCTCCCCCCTTCCCCCAATTTAAGGTCTTGAATGTAATGACAGCAATAGTAAATGATGTCTGAGTGACGCTGCCATACATGGCTGTGGGGAAACACGTGGCAGATAGCGTTAACATACAGCGTGTTTGATACCACACAACGACGGGACATGAGAGTTCTGCTTTTTCATATTCCAAAGCTTCCAAAAATTGTCCCTTATAAGGGGCAGATGATGTGATGGGATAAAAAAAACTGTGGCTTGTTGGGAGCAAGCATCGAAAAATGATGCCCTGACAGGGTAAGAATGCTACCTGTATTTATACACATTAGCATCTATAGTATCCCAGATGGGGCGCTACCATTCTTACACCTAGCTACTGTCCCTAATGGTTAGCAAATAATGTGTATTTAATTCCAGTTCCCCTTATACTGTGCCTTAATAATATTTCTATGTAATTTATGTGTTGTATTTCATGCACTGTGCCTGGTTGTCCAGCAGGTGGCAGTATATCTGGCATAGAGTACCTTTCGATAGAATGGAACTTACCATTCCATTCTCCACCTTTTGGGCAGAAGTGGGCTAGTCTTGCTTCCTACCAAGGGAGGGGTTGGAGGAAGATTTAGGTGCCAAAGACACCCTACTCAGCAAAACAGGTCACAGGATACCTCACTGTCATAAGAAACAGTAAATGAAGTTGATAGGAACCAGACTGAAGCCAGAGATTAGCACAGCAGCAGAGAGATAAAACAAAGTATTCAAGTTCACCTGCCAGTTTACCCTTTGCCTGCTGGAGTTCATTGCAAGTTTATTCAGTAAAAACTGTTGAACTTCACCAGGTCTGGACTCTACTTACTCCACCAACTACAACTCCTTTGTTGCTGCAGAGCCTAACCCCGTTGAGGGACAGTATCCACCATGGCACAAACTATTAGGGCCACAACATACCACTTGGCATTCCTAAACACTGGAACCCGATTGGCCATGGGGGGTGTCACGCGGCACATCAGCCGGGGGAGTTTTAAAATCCTCACAGATCCATGCCTTGTACATTTTGACAAAATTGATGTTTTAGACACTGGTGGAGGACACCTTTATTCTTTTGGAAGTCACCAAGCCCTCTGCCATTCTGAAAACCCTCTCCAAGATGACACTGGATTCTGGGCAAGACAAAACAGCGAGAGCAAACTGGGCTATTTCCAGATACTGTTCCAGTTTGCCTCTCCAGAAGTCTTTGGGGTCAGGGAACAGGGTATGTGCCAGAGAAAGGCTAGAGGCAGGTAGGACTGAACCCGATTGTTCGGGTGGTGCATCTCCGTTTGCTGATAGGAGTCAGCCAGGTTCGGTACATGAATAAACTGTTCCATCATATTCCTAAGACTGGAATGGCTGCTGCTTATTCTAGAAGGTGTCTCCTTGATAAAAGCTGAGGCAAGCTGTCTACACAGTGTATCTTGGCAATAAAGCAACTTGGTCTTCTTTTCAGCAAAATAAAAACATTCATGTTTTCTATTTTGATTTGATAGCATGGGTCCAAAAGCATGGCTATCCAGTAATCATCAGACTGGTATACAGGTCACCTTTCTGGCAAGTGTGCACAAGGAGCCAGTTCTTTCCAACTCTATCCTTCCCCCCACTGAGACAATTGGGTGTCTTGGCCAGTGCCATCATCATTTTATTGCTCCTCCAGTGAATGTTTCACCTCCTCCTCCATAGTTTCTCCTTGAGGGTCCCCAACAGCTATAGGGTGGACAGCTGTTCTTCTTCCACCATGGTCACCTGCTGCATGAGCGTCAGCGTCTGTTCTAAGATAACTATGAGGGGAATGACGCTGTTCATGCCACAGTTGACCCTGCCAACAAACTTTGTGGCCTCTTCAAAGTGCTTCCTCGGCTGAGCTGCTGCTGCACGACCTTAAAGCAACACATGCTCCCTGCTGAGGTCGTCTGCTGCATGACAAAGTGGTTCATAGTTTTCTGCTGCTCGTACAGACGCTTGAGCATGTTCAATGTTGAATTCCAGCAAGTTGGCACGTCGCGGATTAAGAGGTGTAGCGGCAGGCCCTTCTGTCGCTGCAGATCCAGGAGAGCTTTTTTTCGCCATGTAAGAGTGGTTGAAATGCTTTGACAGTCTCCTGGACTTTGCCAGCACCCTGCACAAGCCAGGGTTAGTGCGAACGACCGCGTCTCCTGCTGCTGTTGTGGACAGGAACGTGTTCATGGAGGAGGAGGCGGACAAGTGCCTGGTGTGGGAGCCAGGTCGACACAATTGTGGGGGGGAACAGTAGGACCTGGCCTTGTTGCCGGGGTGCTGACTCGTCACTGCCAGTGGGCCATCAAGGACATGCACTGTCCCTGCCTGCTCCAGGTGCCCAGCATGGCGAGAACCTTACCGCATAGCGACAATCAAAGGGAGCATCCCACATTGTCACCTGAGAGTACAGGGCAGGAATGCCTTTTTGGGCAAAATAATGCCGGTTATGATTCTTCCAACAAGGCTTAGCACACGCCATTAGCTTCCTAATGGCATCAGACTCGACTAAATGGTACGGCAGTGTGAAGGAAAGCCCTTTATTATGCCCTCCATCATGAACACTGTTTGACTCTTGTTCACAGTTTTACCACAGCCAACTAAGGATGTGACACATGGGGAGGGGGGTTGGCTTATGTTGTCACCCAATTATCTCCCAGGATACTGGGGAAGGAGTTATGTCTGTGCACTGTATAAACTTGATGTGTGTGTGTCAATTTGGAGACTCCAGGAAAGCAGAGTTGGACTCGTACACAGAGTGGGCTTGCCAGTTGCATAGGGCAGCCACCCACTGGGTGAATTGCTGTCAGGCCACCACCCTGGAGGAATTGTTACAACTGGTACTACTGGAACAATTCTTCACGCCAGATGTAAAGGAGTGAGTGAGGAACCGTAACCCTCTCACCTTGCAAGAGGCGGCCAGGATGCCTGGAAGCCAGAACAACCTCCCCTGAAACCACAACTACTTCGGGTCGAGGCCCTAACACAACCACCTGGAGGGAGCCGTCAATTACCCCAGCGGCCTGCAGCAGCGGCCTATCAACCTCCACAGACTACTGGACCTCGCTGTTTCCGGTTCCAACAAGTGGGACACTACCGTAGGGACTGCCCGCTGGAACAACCCCGACCTAACTGGAACCGTCCGTCAGGTGCCAGCGCCAGGGCAGCAGTCTACCCACTTGATTACCCAGTTCCAACTACTGGGGAGGCCCCGGAGTTATCTGGAGAAGAACCCCTGGGGTTCCTTCATGAAGCCAATCCGGTACAGGCGGCCAGTGAGGATAACCGACAACACCACCGTCAACTGGTGATGGTTAATGGCCAAACTGTCCAAGGCCTCCGGGATACAGGGGCCACCATCAAGCTGATTCAGAGACATTTGCTCAATAACAACAAGGAGCCAACAGGCAAATCTATTGCTGTTCGGGTGGAAGGAGGAGCCGTCTATAGAATGCCCACTGCCCAGGTTCATTTGGATTGGGGTGTGGGGTCTGGAACAGTAAAGGTGGGGGTCAATGATTTGGGTCCTCTTATGTCTGCCTTTATGCCTACACCCAACCAGGAGGTGTACACTGTAATTACCAGAGCCCAGAGTCGTGCTGCAGAAGGCCCCTCACAAACTCCGGGGACCCAGGAAGATTCACTTTCCCAACAGCGACAGTAGAGCCCCTATCCTGGGACACCCCTGAGGATTTTGGGAAAGATGTAGCGTGAGACCCCCACCTTACTAAAGTACCGGGAAAAAGCTGTAACGGATCAAGGGGGACTGGAGGGGGAGCAGTATGTGTGGGAAGGTAGCAGATTGTATAGGCTAACCGATTCTAGGACAAATGCCTCATGGCCCAAGCGGAAATGTCAGCTAGTCGTCCCCCAAAAGTATAGGCAGGAGCTGTTGAGAATTGGGCACGACATCCTCTTAGCTGGGCATTTGGGCATCCGGCAGACGTCATACCGGGTGACCCAACATTTTTTCTGGCCAGGAATCTCCAATGATGTCCGACACTATTGTCAAACTTGTGAAGTATGCCAACAGGTGGGCAAGAGAGGTGACCACCCTAGGGCCAAAATGATCCCCATGCCCATAATTGAAGAACCCTTTAGTCGGGTAGCGTTGGATTTAATAGGCCATTTTGGCACCACACAGATATAAACCAAAAGGGGCCCAGCATGCATGTGGGACCTGCACTTCCTGGATTTCATGGTCGCTGTCATGGCTCCCAACAGGTGAGCTTTAGTGTTAGGACACGTCTTATAGAGATCGCCTTGGAGTGCGGCAGACGGGCTCAAATGATTTTGTACAAAATGTATTTGCTAAGCATCTCTAAGTTATTAGCATAGCATAGCATTTGCAATGTAATATACTTGTGTACTCTATTTGGTTTGTATGTGTTGTATGTGTTTTTCAGATATATGTTTGCAGCCACAAGCAACGTGCACCTGCGCATTGGGATGTGCTGACCCCTTCCCCCCCTTTGTGTTTGTTGGATTTAATAGGGCCCCTGGCTCAACCTAGCCGCTCCGGTAAACGTTACATCCTGACCATAGTGGATTACGCCACTAGGTACCCCGAAGTGGTAGCGGTGCCCAATATTGAGGCTGAAATAGTAGAAGATGCCCTGGTCAAGGTATTCTCAAGAGTAGGATTTCCCCGAGAAATTCTATCTGACCAGGGTACCCAATTCACAGCTCCTGTAACACATCAGCTATGGAAGTTCTGTGGGATAAAACCCCTGATGAGCTCCCCGCATCACCCCCAGACTAACAGTCTCTGTGAGCGATTTAATGGAACTCTGAAGCAAATGCTGAAGACGTTCACAGCCGCCTAAAGAGACTGGAAGCATTTCCTGCCTCACCTCCTCTTTGTTATACGGGAGGCAAGTGAGGTGACCCCTAGATCTAATTAAGGAGCATTAGGAGGGGGCCACAGAATCGACAGGGACCCCGGTGGTACTGTATGTGCTGTAATTGAGGGACTGAATGGAGGCATTGACGCAGATGGTACATGAGAACCTTCAGGTGGCCCAGCGGCGCCAGCGGGTATGGTATGACCGGAAGGCCCGACACTGTAGTTTTCAACTGGGACAGAATGTTATGGTACTTAAACCGGTCCGGCATGACAAACTACAGGCTGGCCGGCATGGACCATACCAGATTATTGGGAAGATATGTGACACTACGTACACTGTCGCCAGCTGTGAGAACGAGGATGTGAAGTGCACATTTCACATCAACATGCTCAAAGGGAGTACAAAGGGAGAGAGGAAGAGGTGGCGGCCGTATGTTCCCCAGCATCTGAGGATACGGATAACTTACCGTTACCCGATCTGCTAGGGAGTGACCAGAGAGAAAGGGCCATAGAGTTGGTTCTCTCAGGAGCCCAGATATACTAGACTAGCAACCCACAGGGTAGAGACCCCAGGCCAGGCTCCATTGAGGCAAACCCCCTACCGCATCCCCGAAGCGGTCCGGGAATGAATGCGTAAGGAAATTAAGGAGATGCTCCATTTGGGAGTCATTGAGCATTCGGAAAGCCCTTGGGTCTCACCGCTGGTACTAGTGCCAAAGCGGGACGGTACGACCCGCTTCTGTGTAGATTACCAGAGACTAAATGATAAGACGGTTACAGACCCCTACCCAATGCCCCAGGTAGACGAACTGCTGAACCGCATCACTAGGGGGGTAGTATCTGACTACTATCGACTTATGCAAGGGCTACTGGCAAATTCCCCTAGCCGAGGATGCTTTTCCGAAATCCGCCTTCGTCACCCCGTTCGGCCTGTATCAATTTAGGGTCATGCCGTTCGAGATAAAGAATGCCCCAGCTACATTCCAAAGAATGGTAGATCGTCTCCTAGATGGGCTCCAGGACTTTGCGTGTGCCTACATGGACGACAGCCATTTTTAGCGATTCATGGGAAGCCCACTTAGTCCACATAGGGACCATATTGGACAGGATCAGAGCAGCTGGTTTGACTTTGAAACCCGAGAAGTGTCACAGTGGTATGGCGGAAGTTCAATATCTGGGACACAGGGTAGGATGTGGAAGACAACGACCGGAGCCGGCTAAAATTGAGGCTGTTGCCAATTGTCCCACTCCCCATACCAAGACACAAGTTATGGCTTTTTTAGGGACAGCCGGTTACTATAGACGCTTTGTCCCTGACTATAGCAATGTGGCCAAACCCTTGTCAGACCTGACGAAGAAAAACTCACCCCGACAGGTCCTGTGGTCCCCGGAGTGTGAGACAGCTTTCCAAACCCTGAAACAAGCTCTTGTAAATGCACCTGTTCTCGCCGCCCCTGATCCTAATAAATGTTTCATCGTCCATACAGATGCTTCCATGTTTGGACTGGGGACAGTATTAAGCCAGGTCAGAGAGGACGGAGGGGAGCACACAGTAGCCTATCTGAGCCGGAAACTATTGCCCAGGGAGGTCAGTTATATCGAAAAAGAGTGCCTAGCTCTTGTCTGGGCACTGAAAAGACTGACACCTTATCTCTATGGGCGTGCATTCAGCATCATCACCGACCGCAATCCCCTAGTCTGGCTCAATCGGGTTGCAGGGGATAATGCCCGTCTTTTTAGGTGGAGTCTATCCCTACAACCATACTACTTCACTATACACAACCGGCCTGGCAAGTTGAACGGGAATGAGGATGGCCTGTCTAGGCAAATGGAGTTGGTAGCTTAAGTATCTCAGGGGCTACCCGGACAGCCCCAAGTCGACCCGAAAAGGGTCCATCTGTGTCTGCCGGAGTTGTCAGCAAGGAGGGAGCAGTGTGAAGGAAAGCCCTTTATTATGCCCTCCATCATGAACACAGTTTGACTCTTAAAAACACAAATGCAATAGCACTCTGCAACCAGCACTCTGCCCTGCCTCTATGCTGGATGTTGAATGAGACATTGGTGTACATTTTGGCCAAAGCGTAATAAGCCACTCACCACGTCAAGGTCGCCTCTATGAGTGGTCCCTAACACTAGTTCCTACCTGTTATGGGCCATGATAGCCACACAAAGTCCAGGGAGCGCCAGGCACACTCTGCTTTTAACCCCATCCGGTGCCATTACAGCTTTCATCGGATCCAGGGATGCAAGTACCAACATGCATGCTGAGCCCACTATATACTTCTTCTGGAGCCAAATGGCTACTGGTAGGCGCTGTAAAAGCAGACCTTGACATGGTGAGTGGCTTATTACGCTTTGGCCAGAATGTACACCAATGCCTCATTCAACATCCAGCATAGAGGCAGGGCAGAGTGCTGGATGCAGAGTGCGATTGCATTTGTGTTTTTGCGTTTGTATATGTATTTCACCATAGCGATGTGCACCTGCATCCAGGGTTGTGCTGACTGAACCCCCCACAGTTTGACTCTTGTTCACAGTCTTACCACAGCCAACTAAGGATGTGACACATGGGGAGGGGGCGGCTTATGTTGTCACTCAATTATCTCCCAGGACACTGGGGGAGGAGTTATGTGCACTGTATAAACGTGATGTGTGTGTGTCAATAAAGTTCAGTTCATGGTTTACCCAGCAATAGGCCTCCGCTGATGTGTGGGATGATTTCATGCCTCAGGGAGTACGCCTGACAGGATTATTTACCATCCGGGCAGGAAAAGGGGGACCCGTGACAGTGGGAGTTGACCAGACCGTCACAGGCAGCGACTGCACCGCCAGCAACTTGGCCAGGTGGGAATTAAGGTTGCGCACCGGCGGATTGCTGGGCTCGTAGAGTTGTTTCCCGTCCATGCAATCTGATATTGATGGCTGACGATGAAGAGGAGGAGTTTGAGTGGGAGAAGCAGAAAGGGATGATGACAATGTGAAAGACACCGTACTCGTACTGCCCGTGGAAGGAGACCGAGAAAAGGAGGACACTCTTGCTGGGCTAGCTATTGACCAATTCTGGTTATGTTCCAGATCAAGGTTATGTTCAGGGGTCTCAGGATGAGCCACATTTATCACTGTGAACAGGGGTGAACCTAGCCTTTCTGCTGCCTGAGGTGAAAACTAAAGCGACGCCCCCCCCATGCCAATTTCTTAACTGAGCCCCTTTGCCACAATGAAAGTGCTCATTGCCCATGGCCCTTCCTCTGCTCCCCTCTTGCCCCTACCTGGTGCTGCCTGAGGAAATTGCCTGATCTGGCCTCATTGGTGGTGCGCCCCTGACTGTGTCCCAAGAGTCACTTACAGTATCCAAACTCTTGATTTTTGTATATTTCTGTGTTATTTGTGATCTATGGTATATACATGTGGGGTGAGCAGTGGTCGGAGCCATGCTGAAAGCACATGCTAGAGGGGGCAAACAATGAGAGAAATACAACAGCAACATCAAACTAAGCAACAACCTTGTCCAGATAACGTGGAAGACTGTCAGCAAGCAGCTTCTCCGTGTTCTCACTGATCTCTGACGGCTTCACCACCACACAGTTACCTGCAGAATAATAACTAGTATTAATCAGAAATAACAAGGATCACATCAGGTATAAGAAATAAGAGCGCTAACAATCATCAGAATATATTACTTATTATTAGTTAGATTTCTATTAGTAACACTTTATAGTTTTATTATTATTGTTAGCATTATACTAAGAAGAAGAACCATTATTACTCTTATCTATATTATTTATATAGTATTAATAAACACTGAGAATTATACAAATCAGAATAATGACATAAACAATCATATAATGAAATGCTCCTCTTGGGGGAGGGGGTTTCCGGCCATTCTCCCCAGTACGAGGTTCGATCCTGACACAGTTCTCCAGTGGCTGCAGCCACAATCTACAGAAGGGGAGCCTTAATATATGGTGGAACTAAAAATCTGTCACAAGAAATGTGGTCTAGATGAGTCGTGGGCTTTGCAGTGCCCTGGAGCAGGGAGTACTTTGACACTTGGACATTTGTGGACATTTGCCCGTTTCCCTTCACTTCTTATTTTATTTCACTTGAAAGGGTTAACATGCATTGTTTAATACTGTGTACCTGCATTTTATATATATGTTGTGATATGTATCCTGTTCATTATCACTGTATTTACATGGCACTGTGGAAATGGTTAATGAATACTGAGAAGATTTTTGGGACTTTGAATAGGAACCTGGTAATTTTCCACAGCTGCCATAGAATTTAAAGGGGGATGGAGGGAAAAGGCCAGACTTGTTTACTCCCAAAAGCAGACAGCCTGACCTTGTGAATGTCTGGTTTTAGCTCTGTTGTTACGTCTGGAAATTTATTTTTGTCTGGAAAACCTGCAGTGTCATTACCATTGAGTATCATTGAAGCTGTAAGTCTATACCAGACGGGAGGTGAAACATTGTATCTGTTTGTGCTGAGTTTCTCCACTCCACCCCTCCCACTAGAAGGTTCCAGTCTAGCAAAAACGGTGTATAAGGAGAGCAGTCAGAGCCCCTAGTGTGCTGCAGTTAGGGACCAGTGCTTGGAGGGGAGACTCTGCCAGACTACTGAGTGACCAGAAGAAGACGCTAAGATGGGGATACGCTGCCACAGACAATGGGTCACCAAGGAGCAACCCGGACTACTGAGCTACAGACCATGGGCCTTGACCAGGATGCCAGCCTTCTGAGAAACTTCAGAACTCTAGTGAAAATGGTGATATAGAGATGTATTTATTTTTTGTTTTCCTTATACAAGGCAACTTAAAGTGACAGTGTGACGTTTCGGTCAATTCTGACCTTTTTCAAACACAAGTTGCCAGTGGAGAATTAGGAGCAAGTATGGGAAATATGTTGAGCTGGTAGACATGTGTATCCACACCATGGGTTTTGCAATATTCATTGGAGTGCTGAAGTTTCTATAGTGATACTACTGAGGGCTAGGAACCCACAACCCCAGCACCCACATAACCAGGACAAGAGTGCCACGCCACCCTACTTAGCCTTGTGAGAAAGAGAGGGACAGCTAGCTCTGGCCTTACCTCAGCATCAAACCTTTCTTCTGCCAGGGAAGAGACTGGAGAATTCAGCCCTACACCTCATCTGTTTTGTTTTGCACTTGAATTCCTCCAGTAAAGAAGCTCACTGTTACTGCAGACCCTGACTCTCTGGACTATTGGGGTGCACCATGCCTTACCATCCCTTAAGAGAGCAGAAACCATGGTGACACCTCGACAGTGATCGGGGGAACCAGTCTTTTGGTAAAATTTCATAGTAATTAGATACTTCACTATAAAAAAATTAATAAATCAGGATTCAAAGTCCTAACTGGACAAGATTTCATGAAGGCAGTGCTTGCCCACTGCTGCTCCACTCCTTCCATTGGGCATGTCCCAACACTTTGCTCGCACACTCTGACGTTCCACCTCTCCAGCTGCCCGGACACACCAGTGTGTAATTTTTGGGCCTGGACACCGGAGTTTAAATTGTACCCATCTTCACATAGCTGATGCCTGTTTCCTGCTGGCAATGCCTCTCACTACCCATAAGGCACGTTCTTTCTAGCTCTTAAAGGGCCAGTGCATCAGCACCTTTTCCCCAGTCAATGTCTGGCCATCCTGGATATTTAAGGCACTTAACCCTGTGAAAAGGTGTCTGAGCAAATAGGATGTAGTGTGCTAGTTTTCTGTGCTGTTAGCTTACTTGCCTGTTCCGTGTACCGACTTTTGGATGACCTCTAGCGTTGACTCTTCTCGGCCTGATCTGCACTGAACTCCCGGATCTTAGACTGTTTATTGGATTGCACGTGCTCTGAATGCCCTAACTTCAGCCTGTCTCTGATTACAGTTTTGCCTTATCTCACAGTGCTCCACAACAGTGTCTTTTGACCCCCATGCAGCATTAGTCACTTAAACAGAAACTACTCTAGGATGTAATAGCCTGGTGGTTACCCATGCAGTGGAGTCTTATATTGGCACTGTGAGAATTTGCGAATATCTAGCAACACTGTGGAGAGCACAGGTAGGATGATAGACAGAGATGAGGAGGAGATGTAGGGGATGCAGCACTGTGGAGAGCACAGGTAGGATGGTAGACAGAGATGAGGGGGAGATGTAGGGGGTGCAGCACTGTGGAGAGTACAGGTAGGATGGTAGACAGAGATGAGGAGGAGATGTAGGAGGTGCAGCACTGTGGAGAGTACAGGTAGGATGGTAGACAGAGATGAGGGAGGAGATGTAAGGGTGCAGCACTGTGGAGAGGACAGGTAGGATGGTAGACAGAGATGGGGAGGAGATGTAGGGGGTGCAGCACTGTGGAGAGTACAGGTAGGATGGTAGACAGAGATGAGGAGGAGATGTAGGGGTGCAGCACTGTGGAGAGCACAGGTAGGATGGTAGACAGAGATGAGGAGGAGATGTAGGAGGAGCAGCACTGTGGAGAGTACAGGTAGGATGGTAGACAGAGATGAGGAGGAGATGTAGGGGGTGCAGCACTGTGGAGAGTACAGGTAGGATGGTTGACAGAGATGAGGAGGAGATGTAGGAGGTGCAGCACTGTGGAGAGTACAGGTAGGATGGTAGACAGAGATGAGGAGGAGATGTAGGGGATGCAGCACTGTGGAGAGCACAGGTAGGATGGTAGACAGAGATGAGGAGGAGATGTAGGGGGTGCAGCACTGTGGAGAGTACAGGTAGGATGGTAGACAGAGATGAGGAGGAGATGTAGGGGGTGCAGGACTGTGGAGAGTACAGGTAGGATGGTAGACAGAGATGAGGAGATGTAGGGGGTGCAGCACTGTGGAGAGTACAGGTAGGATGGTAGACAGAGATGAGGAGGAGATGTAGGGGGTGCAGTACTGTGGAGAGTACAGGTAGGATGGTAGACAGAGATGAGGAGATGTAGGGGGTGCAGCACTGTGGAGAGTACAGGTAGGATGGTAGACAGAGATGAGGAGGAGATGTAGGGGGTGCAGCACTGTGGAGAGTACAGGTAGGATGGTAGACAGAGATGAGGAGGAGATGTAGAAGGTGCAGCACTGTGGAGAGTACAGGTAGGATGGTAGACAGAGATGAGGGAGGAGATGTAGGAGGTGCAGCACTGTGGAGGGCATGGGTAGGATGGTAGACAGAGATGAGGAAGAGATGTAGGGGTGCAGCACTGTGGAGAGCACAGGTAGGATGGTAGACAGAGATGAGGAGGAGATGTAGGAGGTGCAGCACTGTGGAGAGTACAGGTAGGATGGTAGACAGAGATGAGGAGGAGATGTAGGAGGTGCAGCACTGTGGAGAGCACAGGTAGGATGGTAGACAGAGATGAGGAGGAGATGTAGGAGGTGCAGCACTGTGGAGAGCACAGGTAGGATGGTAGACAGAGATGAGGAGGAGATGTAGGGGGTGCAGCACTGTGGAGAGTACAGGTAGGATGGTAGACAAAGATGAGGAGGAGATGTAGGAGGTGCAGCACTGTGGAGAGTACAGGTAGGATGGTAGACAGAGATGAGGAGATGTAGGAGGTGCAGCACTGTGGAGAGTACAGGTAGGATGGTAGACAGAGATGAGGAGGAGATGTAGGGGGTGCAGCACTGTGGAGAGTACAGGTAGGATGGTAGACAGAGATGAGGAGGAGATGTAGGGGGTGCAGCACTGTGGAGAGTACAGGTAGGATGGTAGACAGAGATGAGGAGGAGATGTAGGGGGTGCAGCACTGTGGAGAGTACAGGTAGGATGGTAGACAGAGATGAGGAGGAGATGTAGGGGGTGCAGCACTGTGGAGAGTACAGGTAGGATGGTAGACAGAGATGAGGAGGAGATGTAATAGGTGCAGCACTGTGGAGAGTACAGGTAGGATGGTAGACAGAGATGATGAGGAGATGTAGGAGGTGCAGCACTGTGGAGAGCACAGGTAGGATGGTAGACAGAGATGAGGAGGAGATGTAGGGGGTGCAGCACTGTGGAGAGTACAGGTAGGATGGTAGACAGAGAAGAGGAGGAGATGTAGGGGGTGCAGCACTGTGGAGAGCACAGGTAGGATGGTAGACAGAGATGAGGAGGAGATGTAGGGGGTGCAGCACTGTGGAGAACACAGGTAGGATGGTAGACAGAGATGAGGAGATGTAGGGGTGCAGCACTGTGGAGAGCACAGGTAGGATGGTAGACAGAGATGAGGAGGAGATGTAGGAGGTGCAGCACTGTGGAGAGTACAGGTAGGATGGTAGACAGAGATGAGGAGGAGATGTAGGAGGTGCAGCCCTCTGGAGAGCACAGGTAGAATGGTAGACAGAGAAGATGAGGAGATGTAGGGGGTGCAGCACTGTGGAGAGTACAGGTAGGATGGTAGACAGAGATGAGGAGGAGATGTAGGGGGTGCAGCACTGTGGAGAGTACAGGTAGGATGGTAGACAGAGATGAGGAGGAGATGCAGGAGTGCAGCACTGTGGAGAGCACAGGTAGGATGGTAGACAGAGATGAGGAGGAGATGTAGGGGGTGCAGCACTGTGGAGAGCACAGGTAGGATGGTAGACAGAGATGAGGAGGAGATGTAGGGGGTGCAGCACTGTGGAGAGCACAGGTAGGATGGTAGACAGAGATGAGGAGGAGATGTAGGGGTGCAGCACTGTGGAGAGCACAGGTAGGATGGTAGACAGAGATGAGGAGGAGATGTAGGGGTGCAGCACTGTGGAGAGTACAGGTAGGATGGTAGACAAAGATGAGGAGGAGATGTAGGAGGAGCAGCACTGTGGAGAGCACAGGTAGGATGGTAGACAGAGATGAGGAGGAGATGTAGGAGGTGCAGCACTGTGGAGAGCACAGGTAGGATGGTAGACAGAGATGAGGAGGAGATGTAGGAGGTGCAGCACTGTGGAGAGTACAGGTAGGATGGTAGACAGAGATGAGGAGGAGATGTAGGGGGTGCAGCACTGTGGAGAGTACAGGTAGGATGGTAGACAGTGATGAGGAGGAGATGTAGGGGGTGCAGCACTGTGGAGAGCACAGGTAGGATGGTAGACAGAGATGAGGAGGAGATGTAGGGGTGCAGCACTGTGGAGAGCACAGGTAGGATGGTAGACAGAGATGAGGAGGAGATGTAGGAGGAGCAGCAATGTGGAGAGTACAGGTAGGATGGTAGACAGAGATGAGGAGGAGATGCAGGAGTGCAGCACTGTGGAGAGCACAGGTAGGATGGTAGACAGAGATGAGGAGGAGATGTAGGGGGTGCAGCACTGTGGAGAGCACAGGTAGGATGGTAGACAGAGATGAGGAGGAGATGTAGGGGGTGCAGCACTGTGGAGAGCACAGGTAGGATGGTAGACAGAGATGAGGAGGAGATGTAGGGGTGCAGCACTGTGGAGAGCACAGGTAGGATGGTAGACAGAGATGAGGAGGAGATGTAGGAGGTGCAGCACTGTGGAGAGTACAGGTAGAATGGTAGACAGAGATGAGGAGGAGATGTAGGGGGTGCAGCACTGTGGAGAGTACAGGTAGGATGGTAGACAGAGATGAGGAGGAGATGTAGGAGGTGCAGCACTGTGGAGAGTACAGGTAGGATGGTAGACAGAGATGAGGAGGAGATGTAGGGGGTGCAGCACTGTGGAGAGCACAGGTAGGATGGTAGACAGAGATGAGGAGGAGATGTAGGGGGTGCAGCACTGTGGAGAGGACAGGTAGGATGGTATACAGAGATGAGGAGGAGATGTAGGGGTGCAGCACTGTGGAGAGCACAGGTAGAATGGTAGACAGAGATGAGGAGGAGATGTAGGGGGTGCAGCACTGTGGAGAGTACAGGTAGGATGGTAGACAGAGATGAGGAGGAGATGTAGGGGGTACAGCACTGTGGAGAGCACAGGTAGGATGGTAGACAGAGATGAGGAGGAGATGTAGGGGGTGCAGCACTGTGGAGAGCACAGGTAGGATGGTAGACAGAGATGAGGAGGAGATGTAGGGGGTGCAGCACTGTGGAGAGCACTTGTAGGATGGTAGACAGAGATGAGGAGGAGATGTAGGGGGTGCAGCACTGTGGAGAGTACAGGTAGGATGGTAGACAGAGATGAGGGAGGAGATGTAGGAGGTGCAGCACTGTGGAGAGCACAGGTAGGAGGGTAGACAGAGATGAGGAGGAGATGTAGGGGGTGCAGCACTGTGGAGAGTACAGGTAGGATGGTAGACAGAGATGAGGAGGAGATGTAGGGGGTGCAGCTGTCACAAGCAGACAGCTGAGAGGCTCTGACAGGAGCCGTTCAGATCCTCCCCCTTGAGTTTCTTTGTTTTGGTTTCTGTTCCTCACCTCGTTAGGCTATCTCAGCTGTCATGCAGTCAGACTCATTACCTCCCTTTATATTCTCCCCCATAAGGTAGTTGGGTGTGGCTGATACTACTTCCTGGAATGAGTGTGCATGCTGACTTCAGCTCCCAGCTACCAGTTCTCAGTTCACAGTCGTCTTCAGATAAGTGCTGTTTTGTATTTATGATTTTCTGTTGTCTGGATCCAGGTGACCCTGACTCCCTCCGTGTCTGTGTAGGGAGCCGGTGGTCGTGTCCCCTCACTATTGTAGGGCCTTCAGGTTAAGATAGCCGAGGTACGTGGATATGCGCCCATTCACCTTTAGAGTGGTCGCATAGGCTGAGCATTAAGGGAGAGCGGCAGGTCGATTGCAGGGGTCTCCCTTTATGTTCCTTAGTTGTGGATCCAGTGAGTCATCATTTGTTATTTGTATCATCTTGTTTCCTGTACACCATCCGTGACATTATCAGCCACCAAAACCGTCTCAAGCATGGATCCGGTTTCACTTTTGGCTGAACGCTTCCAGGGTCTTTCATTGGAGGTAGCTGATCTCCGTAAGACTTTTTCTCAGTTTCAAGTGACCGGTTCAGCTTGCGTTCATGGAGTTTGTGCTGAGCCTAAGATTTCGCTCCCGGATACGTTTTCCGGGGGTAGTGAGAATTTTGTACGTTTTAGAGAGGCTTGCAAACTCCATTTTCGCCTTCTTCCCCATTCTTCCGGTGATGAAGAACGGAGGGTGGGGATCATTATATCGCTGCTCAGGGGTAATGCTCAGTCCTGGGCCTTTTCCCTGCCGGAGGGGGCACAACCCCTCCGTTCAGTGGATAAATTCTTTTTAGCCCTGGGTCAGATATATGATGATCCGGATCGTATTGCTCTGGCTGAGTCTAGACTACGTCTGTTATGCCAGCGTAAACAATCCGCAGAGATATACTGCTCAGAATTTCGGAGATGGGCAGCAGATACGGGTTGGAATGATGCTGCACTCCGAAGTCAATTTTGCTATGGTCTTTCTGAGGGATTGAAAGATGCATTTGCCTTTCATGAAAGACCTACCTCCTTGAATTCTGCTATGTCTCAGGCTGTTCGTATTGACAGGCGTCTTAGAGAAAGAGGAGAGATTTCTCCTTCTTGTCATGCTCAGTCCCGGGACAGTGCACCGGTGTCATTCTGTGCACAGGGGTCTCAGTCGCTGTCAGCCCCTTCTGAGCAGGAGATCATGCAGCTGGGGTTGATTGCCTCTGACAATAGAGGATTCAGCCCGCAGGGGAGGGTTTGCTTTTGTTGTGGAGGTATAAATCATCTGGCAAATGTTTGTCCCTCTAGGAGATTCAGGCAGTTTTCTGGGAGTAATAAAGAGACAAAAAGGAGGAAATCTTTTAAGAATATTCCGTCTGTTACTATTGGCAGGGTTGAGGCGGAAATTGAAGAATTGTCTTTTGCTTGTAGTTCCCGTTTTGTCCTGCCTGCTAGGGTGGCGCTAGAGAGCAAGAGCATTTTTTGTGAGATTTTTGTGGATAGTGGAGCAGCTGTCAACCTCATTGATAACCAATTTGCAATAACTCATGGTTTCCAGGTTTGCACTTTGCGAAAAAATATTCCTGTTTTTTCTATTGATTCAGCTCCACTTTCTCAGAAATCATTAAAGGGCATAGTTCACAATATCCGTTTAATTGTGAATGATACTCATGTTGAGGATGTGTCATGTTTCGTCCTTAGCGGTTTGCCTACTCCTCTAGTCTTGGGGCTACCCTGGCTCACTAAACATAACCCCACCATTGATTGGCCAGCGAGGCAAATAAATGGTTGGAGTGACTTTTGCAGAGAGAATTGCCTCATAACATCTATTTCTGAGGTTTCTACTAAAACTGTACCACCTTTCCTCTCTGAATTTTTGGATGTTTTCTCTGAGAGTGGAGTTCAGGATTTGCCTCCGCACAGGGAGTATGATTGCCCTATTGATCTCATCCCAGGTGCCAAGCTGCCTAAATCTCGTTTATACAATCTTTCCCAACCTGAGAGGGTCGCGATGCGTGCTTATATCTCTGAGAGTCTGAGAAAAGGACACATACGACCCTCAAAGTCACCTGTTGCCGCTGGTTTTTTCTTTGTTAAGAAAAAAGATGGTTCTTTAAGACCTTGTCTGGATTTCAGGGAGCTGAACAGTATCACTATTCGTGATCCGTATCCGCTTCCTTTAATCCCAGATTTGTTTAACCAGGTTGTTGGGGCGAAAGTCTTTTCCAAATTAGACCTAAGAGGGGCATACAACCTGGTTAGGGTCAGAGAAGGAGACGAATGGAAGACGGCTTTCAATACCCCTGAGGGCCATTTTGAGAATTTGGTTATGCCTTTTGGTTTGATGAATGCCCCAGCCGTTTTTCAGCATTTCGTCAACAGCATTTTTTATCATTTAATGGGAAAATTTGTATTAGCGTATTTGGATGACATTTTGATTTTTTCTCCTGATTTCAAAACTCATAAGGAACACTTATGTCAGGTCTTACTCATCCTGCGGGAGAATAAATTATACGCGAAACTGGAAAAATGTGTGTTTGCGGTTCCAGAGATCCAATTTCTGGGGTTTCTTGTCTCCGCTTCTGGTTTTCGCATGGACCCCGAGAAGGTCCGCGCTGTGCTTGAGT
This sequence comes from Bufo bufo, assembly GCF_905171765.1. Lineage (NCBI taxonomy): Eukaryota > Metazoa > Chordata > Amphibia > Anura > Bufonidae > Bufo > Bufo bufo. The sequence goes on from NW_024399989.1 coordinate 49,838, forward strand.
GGGAGCTTCCTGAGAATCAGAAGGCGCTGATGCGTTTTTTTGGCTTTGCTAATTATTACAGGAAATTTATTTTGAATTATTCCTCTGTTGTTAAACCACTCACGGATATGACCAGAAAGGGGGTAGATTTTTCTTCCTGGTCGGTAGAGGCGCGTAAGGCCTTTTCTGATATCAAGGAGAGTTTTGCTTCCGCTCCCATCCTAGTACAACCTGATGTTTCCTTACCCTTCATAGTTGAGGTTGATGCTTCTGAGGTGGGGGTGGGGGCGGTCTTGTCTCAGGGTTCCTCTCCTGCCAAATGGCAACCGTGTGCCTTTTTCTCAAAGAAGCTCTCCTCCGCAGAGAGAAATTATGATGTGGGAGATAGGGAATTGTTGGCCATCAAGTTGGCTTTTGAGGAATGGCGCCATTGGCTAGAGGGAGCCAGACACCCTATTACCGTGTTTACTGACCATAAAAATCTGGCCTACTTGGAGTCAGCCAAGCGTCTGAACCCGAGACAGGCCAGATGGTCTTTGTTCTTTTCAAGGTTTAATTTTGTTGTTACGTTCCGCCCTGGGGTTAAGAATGTGAAGGCAGATGCCCTGTCACGTTGTTTCCCGGGAGGTGGGAATTTTGAAGACCCGGGTCCCATTTTAGCTGAAGGTGTGGTGGTCTCTGCTCTTTTTCCTGAATTGGAGGCAGAGGTGCAGGCAGCCCAGTCAGAAGCTCCTGATCTTTGTCCTCCTGGGAGGTTGTTTGTGCCTCTCGCTTTGAGACACAAGATTTTTAAAGAACACCATGATACGGTCCTTGCTGGGCACCCGGGGACAAGAGCCACACTGGATCTCATTGCTCAGAGATTCTGGTGGCCTGCGCTTCGTAAGTCAGTTGAGGGTTTTGTGGCAGCTTGCGAGACTTGCGCTCGTGCCAAGGTCCCTCACTCACGGCCATCAGGTCCTCTCCTTCCTTTGCCCATTCCTTCCCGTCCTTGGACACATCTGTCCATGGACTTCATAACGGACTTGCCTCGTTCCTCGGGGAAGTCTGTGATTCTGGTGGTGGTGGACCGTTTTAGCAAAATGGTGCACTTTATCCCTTTTCCCGGTTTGCCCAATGCTAAGACGCTGGCGCATGCATTTGTTGACCACATTGTCAAATTGCATGGGATTCCTTCTGACATAGTCTCTGATAGGGGCACGCAGTTTGTTTCCAGATTCTGGAAGGCTTTCTGTTCTCGCTTGGGGGTTCGCTTGTCATTCTCTTCTGCTTTCCATCCGCAGTCGAATGGCCAGACAGAGCGTGTCAATCAGAATCTGGAGACATATCTGCGCTGTTTTGTGGCGGAGAATCAGGAGGATTGGTGTTCGTTTTTGTCCCTTGCTGAGTTTGCTTTAAATAACCGTCGTCAGGAGTCCTCTGATAAGTCACCATTTTTTGGTGCATATGGGTTTCATCCGCAGTTTGGGACTTTCTCTGGAGAGGGCTCTTCTGGTTTGCCTGATGAGGACAGATTCTCCTCGTCTTTGTCATCTATTTGGCAAAATATTCAGGATAATCTAAAGAATATGAGTGAGAGATATAAGCGTGTGGCGGATAAGAGACGTATGCCTGGTCCGGACCTGAATGTTGGTGATTTGGTGTGGCTGTCTACCAAGAATATCAAATTGAAGGTTCCCTCCTGGAAGTTGGGTCCTAGGTTTATTGGGCCTTACAAGATCCTGTCTGTCATCAATCCTGTTGCCTACCGTCTTGATCTTCCTCAGACTTGGAAGATCCATAATGTTTTCCATAAGTCCTTATTGAAACCTTATGTTCAACCTATTGTACCTTCTCCTTTGCCTCCTCCTCCGATTATGGTTGATGGGAATCTTGAATTTCAGGTCTCTAGGATTGTGGATTCTCGTCTTGTCCGCGGTTCCCTCCAGTACCTCGTTCATTGGGAGGGTTATGGTCCTGAGGAGAGGATGTGGCTCCCATCGACGGACATTAAGGCCTCTCGCCTCATCAGGGCTTTCCATAGGTCCCATCCTGAGAAGGTGGGCCCTGAGTGTCCGGAGTCCACTCCTAGAGGGAGGGGTACTGTCACAAGCAGACAGCTGAGAGGCTCTGACAGGAGCCGTTCAGATCCTCCCCCTTGAGTTTCTTTGTTTTGGTTTCTGTTCCTCACCTCGTTAGGCTATCTCAGCTGTCATGCAGTCAGACTCATTACCTCCCTTTATATTCTCCCCCATAAGGTAGTTGGGTGTGGCTGATACTACTTCCTGGAATGAGTGTGCATGCTGACTTCAGCTCCCAGCTACCAGTTCTCAGTTCACAGTCGTCTTCAGATAAGTGCTGTTTTGTATTTATGATTTTCTGTTGTCTGGATCCAGGTGACCCTGACTCCCTCCGTGTCTGTGTAGGGAGCCGGTGGTCGTGTCCCCTCACTATTGTAGGGCCTTCAGGTTAAGATAGCCGAGGTACGTGGATATGCGCCCATTCACCTTTAGAGTGGTCGCATAGGCTGAGCATTAAGGGAGAGCGGCAGGTCGATTGCAGGGGTCTCCCTTTATGTTCCTTAGTTGTGGATCCAGTGAGTCATCATTTGTTATTTGTATCATCTTGTTTCCTGTACACCATCCGTGACAGCAGCACTGTGGAGAGTACAGGTAGGATGGTAGACAGAGATGAGGAGGAGATGTATGAGGTGCAGCACTGTGGAGAGTACAGGTAGGATGGTAGACAGAGATGAGGAGGAGATGTAGGGGGTGCAGCACTGTGGAGAGTACAGGTAGGATGGTAGACAGAGATGAGGAGGAGATGTAGGAGGTGCAGCACTGTGGAGAGTACAGGTAGGATGGTAGACAGAGATGAGGAGGAGATGTAGGGGGTGCAGCACTGTGGAGAGTACAGGTAGGATGGTAGACAGAGATGAGGAGGAGATGTAGGAGGTGCAGCACTGTGGAGAGTACAGGTAGGATGGTAGACAGAGATGAGGAGGAGATGTAGGGGGTGCAGCACTGTGGAGAGTACAGGTAGGATGGTAGACAGAGATGAGGAGGAGATGTAGAGGGTGCAGCACTGTGGAGAGCACAGGTAGGATGGTAGACAGAGATGAGGAGGAGATGTAGGGGGTGCAGCACTGTGAAGAGCACAGGTAGGATGGTAGACAGAGATGAGGAGGAGATGTAGGGGGTGCAGCACTGTGGAGAGCACAGGTAGGATGGTAGACAGAGATGAGGAGGAGATGTAGGGGTGCAGCACTGTGGAGAGCACAGGTAGGATGGTAGACAGAGATGAGGAGGAGATGTAGGAGGTGCAGCACTGTGGAGAGCACAGGTAGGATGGTAGACAGAGATGAGGAGGAGATGTAGGAGGTGCAGCACTGTGGAGAGTACAGGTAGGATGGTAGACAGAGATGAGGAGGAGATGTAGGGGGTGCAGCACTGTGGAGAGCACAGGTAGGATGGTAGACAGAGATGAGGAGGAGATGTAGGGGGTGCAGCACTGTGGAGAGCACAGGTAGGATGGTAGACAGAGATGAGGAGGAGATGTAGGAGGTGCAGCACTGTGGAGAGTACAGGTAGGATGGTAGACTGAGATGAGGAGGAGATGTAGGGAGTGCAGCACTGTGGAGAGCACAGGTAGGATGGTAGACAGAGATGAGGAGGAGATGTAGGAGGTGCAGCACTGTGGAGAGTACAGGTAGGATGGTAGACAGAGATGAGGAGGAGATGTAGGAGGTGCAGCACTGTGGAGAGTACAGGTAGGATGGTAGACAGAGATGAGGAGGAGATGTAGGAGGTGCAGCCCTGTGGAGAGTACAGGTAGGATGGTAGACAGAGATGAGGAGGAGATGTAGGGGGTGCAGCACTGTGAAGAGTACAGGTAGGATGGTAGACAGAGATGAGGAGGAGATGTAGGGGTGCAGCACTGTGGAGAGCACAGGTAGGATGGTAGACAGAGATGAGGAGATGTAGGGGGTGCAGCACTGTGGAGAGTACAGGTAGGATGGTAGACAGAGATGAGGAGGAGATGTAGGGGGTGCAGCACTGTGGAGAGTACAGGTAGGATGGTAGACAGAGATGAGGAGGAGATGTAGGAGGTGCAGCACTGTGGAGAGCACAGGTAGGATGGTAGACAGAGATGAGGAGATGTAGGAGGTGCAGCACTGTGGAGAGTACAGGTAGGATGGTAGACAGAGGTGAGGAGGAGATGTAGGGGGTGCAGCACTGTGGAGAGCACAGGTAGGATGGTAGACAAAGATGAGGAGGAGATGTAGGAGGTGCAGCCCTGTGGAGAGTACAGGTAGGATGGTAGACAAAGATGAGGAGGAGATGTAGGAGGTGCAGCTCTGTGGAGAGTACAGGTAGGATGGTAGACAGAGATGAGGAGGAGATGTAGGGGTGCAGCACTGTGGAGAGCACAGGTAGGATGGTAGACAGAGATGAGGAGGAGATGTAGGGGGTGCAGCACTGTGGAGAGTACAGGTAGGATGGTAGACAGAGATGAGGAGGAGATGTAGGGGGTGCAGCACTGTGGAGAGCACAGGTAGGATGGTAGACAGAGATGAGGAGGAGATGTAGGGGGTGCAGCACTGTGGAGAGTACAGGTAGGATGGTAGACAGAGATGAGAGAGGAGATGTAGGAGGTGCAGCACTGTGGAGAGTACAGGTAGGATGGTAGACAGAGATGAGGAGGAGATGTAGGGGGCGCAGCACTGTGGAGAGTACAGGTAGGATGGTAGACTGAGATGAGGAGGAGATGTAGGGAGTGCAGCAGTGTGGAGAGCACAGGTAGGATGGTAGACAGAGATGAGGAGGAGATGTAGGAGGTGCAGCACTGTGGAGAGTACAGGTAGGATGGTAGACAGAGATGAGGAGGAGATGTAGGAGGTGCAGCACTGTGGAGAGTACAGGTAGGATGGTAGACAGAGATGAGGAGGAGATGTAGGGGGTGCAGCACTGTGGAGAGTACAGGTAGGATGGTAGACAGAGATGAGGAGGAGATGTAGGAGGTGCAGCACTGTGGAGAGTACAGGTAGGATGGTAGACAGAGATGAGGAGGAGATGTAGGAGGTGCAGCCCTGTGGAGAGTACAGGTAGGATGGTAGACAGAGATGAGGAGGAGATGTAGGGGGTGCAGCACTGTGAAGAGTACAGGTAGGATGGTAGACAGAGATGAGGAGGAGATGTAGGGGTGCAGCACTGTGGAGAGTACAGGTAGGATGGTAGACAAAGATGAGGAGGAGATGTAGGGGGTGCAGCACTGTGGAGAGCACAGATAGGATGGTAGACAGAGATGAGGAGGAGATGTAGGAGGTGCAGCACTGTGGAGAGTACAGGTAGGATGGTAGACAGAGATGAGGAGATGTAGGGGGTGCAGCACTGTGGAGAGTACAGGTAGGATGGTAGACAGAGATGAGGAGGAGATGTAGGAGGTGCAGCTCTGTGGAGAGTACAGGTAGGATGGTAGACAGAGATGAGGAGGAGATGTAGGGGTGCAGCACTGTGGAGAGCACAGGTAGGATGGTAGACAGAGATGAGGAGGAGATGTAGGGGGTGCAGCACTGTGGAGAACACAGGTAGGATGGTAGACAGAGATGAGGAGGAGATCTAGGGGGTGCAGCACTGTGGAGAGTATAGGTAGGATGGTAGACAGAGATGAGGAGGAGATGTAGGAGGTGCAGCACTGTGGAGAGTACAGGTAGGATGGTAGACAGAGATGAGGAGGAGATGTAGGAGGTGCAGCACTGTGGAGAGCACAGGTAGGATGGTAGACAGAGATGAGGAGGAGATGTAGGAGGTGCAGCACTGTGGAGAGTACAGGTAGGATGGTAGACAGAGATGAGGAGGAGATGTAGGAGGTGCAGCACTGTGGAGAGCACAGGTAGGATGGTAGACAGAGATGAGGAGGAGATGTAGGGGGTGCAGTACTGTGGAGAGCACAGGTAGGATAGTAGACAGAGATGAGGAGGAGATGTAGGGGGTGCAGCACTGTGGAGAGCACTTGTAGGATGGTAGACAGAGATGAGGAGGAGATGTAGGGGTGCAGCACTGTGGAGAGCACAGGCAGGATGTCAGACAGAGATGAGGAGGAGATGTAGGGGGTGCAGCACTGTGGAGAGCACTTGTAGGATGGTAGACAGAGATGAGGAGGAGATGTAGGGGTGCAGCACTGTGGAGAGCACTTGTAGGATGGTAGACAGAGATGATGAGGAGATGTAGGAGGTGCAGCACTGTGGAGAGTACAGGTAGGATGGTAGACAGAGATGAGGAGGAGATGTAGGGGTGCAGCACTGTGGAGAGTACAGGTAGGATGGTAGACAGAGATGAGGAGGAGATGTAGGGGTGCAGCACTGTTGAGAGTACAGGTAGGATGGTAGACAGAGATGAGGAGGAGATGTAGGAGGTGCAGCACTGTGGAGAGTACAGGTAGGATGGTAGACAGAGATGAGGAGGAGATGTAGGGGTGCAGCACTGTGGAGAGCACTTGTATGGTGGTAGACAGAGATGAGGAGGAGATGTAGGGGGTGCAGCACTGTGGAGAGCACAGGTAGGATGGTAGACAGAGATGAGGAGGAGATGTAGGGGGTGCAGCACTGTGGAGAGTACAGGTAGGATGGTAGACAGAGATGAGGAGGAGATGTAGGAGGTGCAGCACTGTGGAGAGTACAGGTAGGATGGTAGACAGAGATGAGGAGGAGATGTAGGAGGTGCAGCACTGTGGAGAGTACAGGTAGGATGGTAGACAGAGATGAGGAGGAGATGTAGGAGGTGCAGCACTGTGGAGAGTACAGGTAGGATGGTAGACAGAGATGAGGAGGAGATGTAGGGGGTGCAGCACTGTGGAGAGTACAGGTAGGATGGTAGACAGAGATGAGGAGGAGATGTAGGAGGTGCAGCACTGTGGAGAGTACAGGTAGGATGGTAGACAGAGATGAGGGAGGAGATGTAGGGGGTGCAGCACTGTGGAGAGTACAGGTAGGATGGTAGACAGAGATGAGGAGGAGATGTAGGAGGTGCAGCACTGTGGAGAGTACAGGTAGGATGGTAGACAGAGATGAGGAGATGTAGGGGGTGCAGCACTGTGGAGAGTACAGGTAGGATGGTAGACAGAGATGAGGAGGAGATGTAGGGGGTGCAGCACTGTGGAGAGTACAGGTAGGATGGTAGACAAAGATGAGGAGGAGATGTAGGGGTGCAGCACTGTGGAGAGCACAGGTAGGATGGTAGACAGAGATGAGGAGGAGATGTAGGGGTGCAGCACTGTGGAGAGCACGGGTAGGATGGTAGTCAGAGATGAGGAGGAGATGTAGGGGTGCAGCACTGTGGAGAGCACAGGTAGGATGGTAGACAGAGATGAGGAGGAGATGTAGGGGGTGCAGCACTGTGGAGAGCACTTGTAGGATGGTTGACAGAGATGAGGAGGAGATGTAGGGGTGCAGCACTGTGGAGAGTACAGGTAGGATGGTAGACAGAGATGAGGAGGAGATGTAGGGGGTGCAGCACTGTGGAGAGTACAGGTAGGATGGTAGACAGAGATGGGGAGGAGATGTAGGGGGTGCAGCACTGTGGAGAGTACAGGTAGGATGGTAGACAGAGATGAGGAGGAGATGTAGGAGGTGCAGTACTGTGGAGAGTACAGGTAGGATGGTAGACAGAGATGAGGAGGAGATGTAGGAGGTGCAGCACTGTGGAGAGTACAGGTAGGATGGTAGACAGAGATGGGGAGGAGATGTAGGGGGTGCAGCACTGTGGAGAGCACAGGTAGGATGGTAGACAGAGATGAGGAGGAGATGTAGGGGGTGCAGCACTGTGGAGAGCACAGGTAGGATGGTAGACAGAGATGAGGAGGAGATGTAGGAGGTGCAGCACTGTGGAGAGCACAGGTAGGATGGTAGACAGAGATGAGGAGGAGATGTAGGGGTGCAGCACTGTGGAGAGCTGTGTCAGTGAGAATGAGCAGTTTAATTTGAATCCTGTACTGTATGGGAAACAGTGCAGTGACTGACACATTGCGGAGGCATGGAAGTAGCGGTTAGACAGATAGATGAGCCTGCCTGCTGCGTTCAGGATAGATTGGAGAGGGGAGAGTCTGGCGAGGGGCAGGGGCTGACCAATTAGTAATGAGTTACAGTAAACCAAACTGGAATGAATCAGGGCAACAATGAGCAAGAGTTTGAATATTAGGGGGTAAAGGAAAGATCAGTGTAAAACATAACACCGACTGCAGGCGTCCTCCTAGGTATGATGGTAGTGCCAAGCACTGAGATGGAAATATCAGGTTTAGGTAGTTTTTGGAGATTAAAACATCTGTAGTTCAGTTTTTGAAAGATTCCGTTTCAGATAGAGAGAGGACATTATGTTTGAGACACTGGACAGACAGTCAGTGGTGTCCTGCTGTACAATATGGATGATGTCATGGGTTGAAGTGTATAGTTAGGTGTCGTTGGCATATAGATGGTACTGGAAACCAAATCTTATGGTGTGCAAGTTTTTCTCCATAGGCATTCAACACTTCTTGAGCATCGCAGGAAGAAGTGAGTTTGAGGTCTAATTCCTGTTTCTTTCATCTCTGTTTGGAGGTTAGGGGCACTTCTTCATCCAGGGCACTTCTGAGGGTGGTATTATAGTGTTTGGAAGCCAGTTCAGGACAAGATATGAAAGAGATTGTGGACAGTGATGACTGTAAGTTTCATAGTGTCAATAACACATAGATTTGTGAGTGTGTGATAAGTAGGAGCGTGCCAAGATCGATGAGGACTTGTGACGGTGAAGGAGAGAAGGTTGTGGTCAGAGTAGAAGAGGTAGTAAAGTCAGAAGCAGAGCAGGAAGAAGACCAGGTCAAATGTGTTACCGTCTTTATGCGTCTGAGAGTTTGAAACTTTTGAAAGTCCAAGAGAGGAGGGTAGAGATAGAAGCTGCGAGGCAGCCGGGGAGATAGGGCTGTCTGTGGGGATGTTACAGTCTCCCAAAATGAGAGTTGGTAGTTCTGAAGAGAAGAAGTGGGGCAGCGAGGCAGAAATTTGATCCAGGAAGTGGATCATCCTAATCGCCACTCTGAGGGTGAGGGGATGAAAGAGTCTAAGGGCGAGGGAAGGAGAGAGCAGCTGTTGTACAGAGAGAAAATGGAGGGGTAAAATTGCGCTTGGACAGATCTGGTGCTTTACCACAGCGAGTGTTTTCTCCTGATACTACTACATCTCTGATCCAGATCCCAATCATTTCCCACCTGGACTACTGGAGCCCAACACTATTTGTGACATTGTCCCGGTTCTGTCTACCTTTTTGTATAAAACTAGGCTCGATGTTGATGCAGGAGGTTCTGGCTTCTGTCACTATATATGGGAATACAGAGATGTTGAGGTCATGGTCAGAGCCCTAGAGGTAGGTACTAACCTGCAGCAATCGCCCCAACAAGAGGAATGAGAGAGAGATGCACAGGGTAATTCCAGGGTGCAATGATGAGAACCACTCCAAATGGCTCTTTCCGGATAAAAGCAGTGTCCAGGACTGTGACCTGGATGAAGAAGGAGACCATCAGCAATAATTTCAGACTATAGCAAGGTCATTGGTCAAAACATGTTACAGGCATGTGGAGGACTAACCTTACTAGGACTCCTATGACAGGCACTACATTGCGGTATATGCGTCCCTGCTCATCTCCCGGGGGCCAGTATACAGCTACTGGTCCCATAGTGCCCACTTCCACCAGAATACACAGCGTAGTGATCTACCAGCACCCCCTCCACCCTGTAATGGTCCTGATACACTCTGGGACATCCTGTGTAATTTAGGGGTCCCCTTATAACTGTACACTCTAATGGATGGTACCCTATGCCCCTCTCATCTTCAGTGTGCACAGTGGGGTGTCATCACCCACCTTCTAGTCATTCGTGGGGTCCCAGCAGTCAGACCCCACCCAGTGCTCTTCTCATCTTCAGTGTGCACAGTGGGGTGTCATCACCCACCTTCTAGTGATTCGTGGGGTCCCAGCAGTCAGACCCCACCCAGTGCTCCTCTCATCTTCAGTGTGCACATTGGGGTGTCATCACCCACCTTCTAGTCATTCGTGAGGTCCCAGCAGTCAGACCCCACCCAGTGCTCCTCTCATCTTCAGTGTGCACAGTGGGGTGTCATCACCCACCTTCTAGTCATTCGTGGGGTCCCAGCAGTCAGACCCCACCCAGTGCTCTTCTCATCTTCAGTGTGCACAGTGGGGTGTCATCACCCACCTTCTAGTGATTTGTGGGGTCCCAGCAGTCAGACCCCACACAGTGCTCCTCTCATCTTCATTGTGTACATTGGGGTGTCATCACCCACCTTCTAGTCATTCGTGGGGTCCCAGCAGTCAGACCCCACCCAGTGCTCTTCTCGTCTTCAGTGTGCACAGTGGGGTGTCATCACCCACCTTCTAGTCATTCGTGGGGTCCCAGCAGTCAGACCCCACCCAGTGCTCTTCTCATCTTCAGTGTGCACAGTGGGGTGTCATCACCCACCTTCTAGTGATTCGTGGGGTCCCAGCAGTCAGACCCCACACAGTGCTCCTCTCATCTTCATTGTGTACATTGGGGTGTCATCACCCACCTTCTAGTCATTCGTGGGGTCCCAGCAGTCAGACCCCACCCAGTGCTCTTCTCGTCTTCAGTGTGCACAGTGGGGTGTCATCACCCACCTTGTAGTCATTCGTGGGGTCCCAGCAGTCATACCCCACCCAGTGCTCTTCTCATCTTCAGTGTGCACAGTGGGGTGTCATCACCCACCTTCTAGTGATTTGTGGGGTCCCAGCAGTCAGACCCCACCCAGTGTCCCTTATCTTCAGTGTGTACATTGGGGTGTCATCACCCACCTTCTAGTGATTCGTGGGGTCCCAGCAGTCAGACCCCACCCAGTGCCCATCTCATCTTCAGTGTGTACATTGGGGTGTCATCACCCACCTTCTAGTGATTTGTGGGCTCCCAGCAGTCAGACCCCACCCAGTGCCCATCTCATCTTCAGTGTGTACATTGGGGTGTCATCACCCACCTTCTAGTGATTCGTGGGGTCCCAGCAGTCAGACCCCACCCAGTGTCCCTTATCTTCAGTGTGTACATTGGGGTGTCATCACCCACCTTCTAGTGATTCCTGAGGTCCCAGCAGTCAGACCCCACCCAGTGCCCCTCTCATCTTCAGTGTGTACATTGGGGTGTCATCACCCACCTTCTAGGGATTCATGGGGTCCCAGCAGTCAGACCCCACCCAGTGTCCCTCATCTTCAGTGTGTACAGTGGGGTGTCATCACCCACCTTCTAGTGATTCGTGGGGTCCCAGCAGTCAGACCCCACCCAGTGCCCATCTCATCTTCAGTGTGTACATTGGGGTGTCATCACCCACCTTCTAGTGATTCGTGGGGTCCCAGCAGTCAGACCCCACCCAGTGTCCCTCATCTTAAGTGTGTACATTGGGGTGTCTTCACCCACCTTCTAGTGATTCGTGGGGTCCCAGCAGTCAGACCCCAACCAGTGCTCTTCTCATCTTCAGTGTGCACAGTGGGGTGTCATCACCCACCTTCTAGTGATTCCTGAGGTCCCAGCAGTCAGACCCCACCCAGTGCTCTTCTCGTCTTCAGTGTGCACAGTGGGGTGTCATCACCCACCTTCTAGTGATTCGTGGGGTCCCAGCAGTCAGACCCCACCCAGTGTCCCTCTCATCTTCAGTGTGTACATTGGGGTGTCATCACCCACCTTCTAGTGATTCCTGAGGTCCCAGCAGTCAGACCCCACCCAGTGCTCTTCTCGTCTTCAGTGTGCACAGTGGGGTGTCATTACCCACCTTCTAGTGATTCGTGGGGTCCCAGCAGTCAGACCCCAACCAGTGCCCATCTTATCTTCAGTGTGTACATTGGGGTGTCTTCACCCACCTTCTAGTGATTCGTGGGGTCCCAGCAGTCAGACCCCACCCAGTGTCCCTCGTCTTCAGTGTGTACATTGGGGTGTCTTCACCCACCTTCTAGTGATTCGTGGGGTCCCAGCAGTCAGACCCCACACAGTGCTCCTCTCATCTTCAGTGTGCACAGTGGAGTGTCATCACCCACCTTCTAGTGATTCCTGAGGTCCCAGCAGTCAGACCCCACCCAGTGCTCGTCTCGTCTTCAGTGTGCACAGTGGGGTGTCATCACCCACCTTCTAGTGATTCGTGGGGTCCCAGCAGTCAGACCCCACCCAGTGTCCCTCTCATCTTCAGTGTGTACATTGGGGTGTCATCACCCACCTTCTAGTGATTCGTGGGGTCCCAGCAGTCAGACCCCACCCAGTGTCCCTTATCTTCAGTGTGTACATTGGGGTGTCATCAGCCACCTTCTAGTGATTCGTGGGGTCCCAGCAGTCAGACCCCACACAGTGCTCCTCTCATCTTCAGTGTGCACAGTGGGGGGTCATCACCCACCTTCTAGTGATTCCTGAGGTCCCAGCAGTCAGACCCCACCCAGTGCTCTTCTCGTCTTCAGTGTGCACAGTGGGGTGTCATTACCCACCTTCTAGTGATTCGTGGGGTCCCAGCAGTCAGACCCCAACCAGTGCCCATCTTATCTTCAGTGTGTACATTGGGGTGTCTTCACCCACCTTCTAGTGATTCGTGGGGTCCCAGCAGTCAGACCCCACCCAGTGTCCCTCGTCTTCAGTGTGTACATTGGGGTGTCTTCACCCACCTTCTAGTGATTCGTGGGGTCCCAGCAGTCAGACCCCACACAGTGCTCCTCTCATCTTCAGTGTGCACAGTGGAGTGTCATCACCCACCTTCTAGTGATTCCTGAGGTCCCAGCAGTCAGACCCCACCCAGTGCTCGTCTCGTCTTCAGTGTGCACAGTGGGGTGTCATCACCCACCTTCTAGTGATTCGTGGGGTCCCAGCAGTCAGACCCCACCCAGTGTCCCTCTCATCTTCAGTGTGTACATTGGGGTGTCATCACCCACCTTCTAGTGATTCGTGGGGTCCCAGCAGTCAGACCCCACCCAGTGTCCCTTATCTTCAGTGTGTACATTGGGGTGTCATCAGCCACCTTCTAGTGATTCGTGGGGTCCCAGCAGTCAGACCCCACACAGTGCTCCTCTCATCTTCAGTGTGCACAGTGGGGTGTCATCACCCACCTTCTAGTGATTCCTGAGGTCCCAGCAGTCAGACCCCACCCAGTGCTCTTCTCGTCTTCAGTGTGCACAGTGGGGTGTCATTACCCGCCTTCTAGTGATTCGTGGGGTCCCAGCAGTCAGACCCCAACCAGTGCCCATCTTATCTTCAGTGTGTACATTGGGGTGTCTTCACCCACCTTCTAGTGATTCGTGGGGTCCCAGCAGTCAGACCCCACCCAGTGTCCCTCATCTTCAGTGTGTACATTGGGGTGTCTTCCCTTCTAGTGATTCGTGGGGTCCCAGCAGTCAGACCCTCCCAGTGCCCCTCTCATCTTAAGTGTGTACATTGGGGTGTCATCACCCACCTTCTAGTGATTCGTGGGGTCCCAGCAGTCAGACCCCACCCAGTGCTCTTCTCGTCTTCAGTGTGCACAGTGGGGTGTCATTACCCACCTTCTAGTGATTCGTGGGGTCCCAGCAGTCAGACCCCAACCAGTGCCCATCTTATCTTCAGTGTGTACATTGGGGTGTCTTCACCCACCTTCTAGTGATTCGTGGGGTCCCAGCAGTCAGACCCCACCCAGTGTCCCTCATCTTCAGTGTGTACATTGGGGTGTCTTCCCTTCTAGTGATTCGTGGGGTCCCAGCAGTCAGACCCTCCCAGTGCCCCTCTCATCTTAAGTGTGTACATTGGTTGGTCATCACCCACCTTCTAGTGATTCGTGGGGTCCCAGAAGTCAAACCCCACCCAATGCTCTTCTCATCATTAGTGTACACAGTGGGGTGTCATCACCCACCTTCTAGTGATTCCTGAGGTCCCAGCAGTCAGACCCCACCCAGTGCTCTTCTCGTCTTCAGTGTGCACAGTGGGGTGTCATCACCCACCTTCTTGTGATTCCTGAGGTCCCAGGAGTTTGATCCTAACCAATCACTCATGCGTGATAAATGTGGCCTGATCTGCCTTACATGTGGCTCTGGTGCCCATCGCATGTTGGTCCATGCCATTGATGGCTCCATCTTTTCTACTAGCATGGATGAACATAGTGTATGGCATCCATTGGAGCAGGTTGTGCTATTTTTTATTATGGACGCTGCACAGAGAGCGACAATGCCCCCCCCCCCCGCCCCGCTCACAGGCTCCAGGACACTGGAGCTTGTGAGCGGGAGGGAAAGCATTGTCGCTGTCACATGAAGCCTAGGTCTCAGGTACAGATCGAGTGAGTGCCAACATCCTGTTAACCCGTCTGTAACTCGATACCAACTTTAAGCTTTGGAAGCTTGGCACATTGTTCACCCATGCCAGCTTGGTCAGCTTCTGTGTCAATGTGCCAGGAATTATACATGTAGCTGGTGCTAAAGTATTTGTCAGAAAGACTTAGGACACTGAAAAACATGGTTCTTGACCTTTCTGCCAATTGATGTTGTCTTTTAGAAAAGCTGAAAAAATGATCACCTACACAGAGACCCCAGGAGACCCCCAATTCATACAGACCCTTAATGTCTACAGCTCCAAGGTTCTTGCCTGCAGCTAATGGTTAACACACGGATGAGATTGTCCACCTTGCCCAGGTGGATGTCACAAGCCTGACCAGGCCAACCACGCTGGATGATGAGTGCCACTCACTGAAAGGCGACATTGCTTCAGTCAAAAATACTGAAATTTTAATGTGTTAAAATAACCATCCAGATTCTAGAACACAATGGAGAAGTGTGAAGTCCAGGACTGAAGAACTCCAGCGTACCATAAAGTTCTGTATCTACACCTGCAGTGTTAGGATTTCATTCATGGCATCTCCATGCTTGCTGTTTTGGTTGAAGACATCGCCGTGTTTGCTTTTATAGTTGAGGACACCCCCCATTCTATGCAGTTGAGGTAATCCCCCCTGTCTGTGTGGCTGAGGACATCTGTTCGGTTTGCTCTTATGGATAAAGACATCACCCTGTTTTACGCAGTTGAGGTCATCTTATGGTTTACATTTATGGTTGAGGACATTCCTCCCAAGTCCATGCAGTTAAGGTCTCCCTCATTGCAATCAAGGTCATAAGCCGACACATACACTAACTCTGTACCTCCATGTCTCTGTCCTCCCCTCATCTGAGTAACTTCCCACAGTGTGGACACGTGAGGGATGGCCTGAAAATGTTCCTCTTAGTGTGGTGGACATGGCTCCTGCTTGGTATGAAGCTGTGGACTCACCATATTCTTGGACACAGGCTCATCCTTCATCCAATAGCCCAGGTTGTTGAGCGCCAGGTTAATCTCACTTCTCACCAGACTCAGCTCCGAGATCTCCACTTCAAATGGCGGCTGCAAAATGAGGAACAGCGGTCACCGAATCCACCCGATTCTCCCTTCCTGGTGGGAAGCACTCGGGGACGCACTGGATGACGATAATATTTCTACACTGTATGACAATTATATTCCTACACTGTATGACAAGATATCTACAGTGTATGGTGATGTTTCTATACTGTATGGCGATGGTATATCTACACTGTGTAATGATATATCTACAGTGTAGGACGACAATTATATATCTACACTGTATGATGGAGATTTATCTACACTGTATGATGGTGATATATCTACACTGTATGATGGTGATATATCTACACTGTATGATGGTGATATATCTACACTGTATGATGGTGATATATCTACAGTGTATGATGGTGATATATCTACACTGTATGATGGTGATATATCTACACTGTATGATGGTGATATATCTACACTGTATGATGGTGATATATCTACACTGTATGATGGTGATATATCTACACTGTATGATGGTGATATATCTACACTGTATGATGGTGATATATCTACACTGTATGATGGTGATATATCTACAGTGTATGGTGATGTTTCTATACTGTATGGCGATGGTATATCTACACTGTGTAATGATATATCTACAGTGTAGGACGACAATTATATATCTACACTGTATGATGGAGATTTATCTACACTGTATGATGGTGATATATCTACACTGTATGATGGTGATATATCTACACTGTATGATGGTGATATATCTACACTGTATGATGGTGATATATCTACAGTGTATGATGGTGATATATCTACACTGTATGATGGTGATATATCTACACTGTATGATGGTGATATATCTACACTGTATGATGGTGATATATCTACACTGTATGATGGTGATATATCTACACTGTATGATGGTGATATATCTACAGTGTATGATGGTGATATATCTACACTGTATGATGGTGATATATCTACACTGTATGATGGTGATATATCTACACTGTATGATGGTGATATATCTACACTGTATGATGGTGATATATCTACACTGTATGATGGTGATATATCTACACTGTATGATGGAGATATATCTACACTGTATGATGGTGATATATCTACACTGTATGATGGTGATATATCTACACTGTATGATGGTGATATATCTACACTGTATGACGGTGATATATCTACACTGTATGACGGTGATATATCTACACTGTATGACGGTGATATATCTACACTGTATGATGGTGATATATATACACTGTATGATGGTGATATATCTACACTGTATGACAACAATGATATATCTACACTGTATGATGGTGATATATCTACACTGTATGATGGTGATATATCTACACTGTATGATGGTGATATATCTACACTGTATGATGGAGATATATCTACACTGTATGATGGTGATATATCTACACTGTATGATGGTGATATATCTACACTGCATGATGGTGATATATCTACACTGTATGATGGAGATATATCTACACTGTATGATGACAATGATATATCTACACTGTATGATGGTGATATATCTACACTGTATGATGGTGATATATCTACACTGTATGACGACAATGATATATCTACACTGTATGACGACAATGATATATCTACACTGTATGATGGTGATATATCTACACTGTATGATGGTGATAAATCTACACTGTATGATGGAGATATATCTACACTGTATGATGGTGATAAATCTACACTGTATGATGGTGATATATCTACACTGTATGATGGTGATATATCTACACTGTATGACGGTGATATATCTACACTGTATGATGGTGATATATCTACACTGTATGATGGAGATATATCTACACTGTATGACGGTGATATATCTACACTATATGATGGTGATGTATCTACACTGTATGATGGAGATGTATCTACACTGTATGATGGTGATATATCTACACTGTATGATGGTGATATATCTACACTGTATGATGGTGATATATCTACACTGTATGATGGTGATATATCTACACTGTATGATGGTGATATATCTACACTGTATGATGGAGATATATCTACACTGTATGATGGTGATATATCTACACTGTATGATGGTGATATATCTACACTGTATGATGGTGATATATCTACACTGTATGATGGTGATATATCTACACTGTATGATGGTGATATATCTACAGTGTATGGCAATGTTTCTACACAGTATGACGATGATAATTCTACACTGTACAGAGATTGGTTGCTGAGGTATGTGTGCTGCTTTGGATGTGACCTGTGACAGAGCATCTCTAGCACTTTATCCCCTCCCCCACTCCTTCACACCATCCCAGCAGCAGGTTCCTGAGGTTTGCGTGCTGCTTTGGATGTGACCTGTGCCCAGCTCTCACCTTGCTCAGGTCCTTTTTCAGACTCTCCATTATCGGCTCCTTATTTTCTTCCAGGAATCTGCTCAGGGCTTCCAGCTGTGACATCCTGAACTGTAAGGGTCTCGTCTTCCCCTCCCGAAAGCTGCGTCTCAGACGGGCGACATTTTCATCATTGGCCATTCTTCATGTGTTGGACCTGAGGAAAAATGTGAATTACTGATCCTGAGAAGTGGAGAATCCGCGGGGAAAGGAGAGCGGACACGACGCACCTTCTTATTAACGTTATCACTAGAAATTAGAGAAATTCCATCTGAATTTATTTGTGACAAATCATGTTAAAATCAGCTATTATCTGGCTGCAGAGAGCCTGTATAGCGGTGTAGAACACTGTGCCTGTATAGCGGTGTAGAACACTGTGCCTGTATAGTGGTGTAGAACACTGTGCCTGTATAGCGGTGTAGAACACTGTGCCTGTATAGTGGTGTAGAGCACTGTGCCTGTATAGTGGTGTAGAACACTGTGCCTGTATAGCGGTGTAGAACACTGTGCCTGTATAGTGGTGTAGAACACTGTGCCTGTATAGTGGTGTAGAGCACTGTGCCTGTATAGTGGTGTAGAACACTGTGCCTGTATAGCGGTGTAGAACACTGTGCCTGTATAGTGGTGTAGAACACTGTGCCTGTATAGTGGTGTAGAACACTGTGCCTGTATAGTGGTGTAGAACACTGTGCCTGTATAGCGGTGTAGAACACTGTGCCTGTATAGTGGTGTAGAACACTGTGCCTGTATAGTGGTGTAGAACACTCTGCCTGTATAGCGGTGTAGAACACTGTGCCTGTATAGCGGTGTAGAACACTGTGCCTGTATAGTGGTGTAGAACACTGTGCCTGTATAGTGGTGTAGAACACTGTGCCTGTATAGCGGTGTAGAACACTGTGCCTGTATAGTGGTGTAGAGCACTGTGCCTGTATAGCGGTGTAGAACACTGTGCCTGTATAGTGGTGTAGAACACTGTGCCTGTATAGTGGTGTAGAACACTGTGCCTGTATAGCGGTGTAGAACACTGTGCCTGTATAGCAGTGTAGAACATTGTGCCTGTATAGCGGTGTAGAGCACTGTGCCTGTATAGTGGTGTAGAACACTGTGCCTGTATAGTGGTTTAGAACACTGTGCCTGTATAGCGGTGTAGAACACTGTGCCTGTATAGCAGTGTAGAACATTGTGCCTGTATAGCGGTGTAGAGCACTGTGCCTGTATAGTGGTGTAGAACACTGTGCCTGTATAGTGGTGTAGAGCACTGTGCCTGAATAGTGGTGTAGAACATTGTGCCTGTATAGCGGTGTAGAACATTGTGCCTGTATAGCGGTGTAGAGCACTGTGCCTGTATAGCGGTGTAGAACACTGTGCCTGTATAGTGGTGTAGAACACTGTGCCTGTATAGTGGTGTAGAACACTGTGCCTGTATAGTGGTGTAGAACACTGTGCCTGTATAGAGGTGTAGAACACTGTGCCTGTATAGCGGTGTAGAACACTGTGCCTGTATAGCGGTGTAGAACATTGTGCCTGTATAGTGGTGTAGAGCACTGTGCCTGTATAGTGGTGTAGAACACTGTGCCTATATAGTGGTGTAGAACACTGTGCCTGTATAGCGGTGTAGAACACTGTGCCTGTATAGCAGTGTAGAACATTGTGCCTGTATAGCGGTGTAGAGCACTGTGCCTGTATAGTGGTGTAGAACACTGTGCCTGTATAGTGGTGTAGAGCACTGTGCCTGTATAGTGGTGTAGAACATTGTGCCTGTATAGCGGTGTAGAACATTGTGCCTGTATAGCGGTGTAGAACACTGTGCCTGTATAGCGGTGTAGAACACTGTGCCTGTATAGCGGTGTAGAACACTGTGCCTGTATAGCGGTGTAGAACACTGTGCCTGTATAGCGGTGTAGAACACTGTGCCTGTATAGCGGTGTAGAACACTGTGCCTGTATAGCGGTGTAGAACATTGTGCCTGTATAGCGGTGTAGAACACTGTGCCTGTATAGCGGTGTAGAACACTGTGCCTGTATAGTGGTGTAGAGCACTGTGCCTGTATAGTGGTGTAGAACACTGTGCCTGTATAGCGGTGTAGAACACTGTGCCTGTATATCGGTGTAGAACACTGTGCCTGTATAGTGGTGTAGAACACTGTGCCTGTATAGTGGTGTAGAGCACTGTGCCTGTATAGCGGTGTAGAACACTGTGCCTGTATAGTGGTGTAGAGCACTGTGCCTGTATAGCGGTGTAGAACACTGTGCCTGTATAGTGGTGTAGAACACTGTGCCTGTATAGCGGTGTAGAACACTGTGCCTGTATAGCGGTGTAGAACACTGTGCCTGTATAGCGGTGTAGAACACTGTGCCTGTATATCGGTGTAGAACACTGTGCCTGTATAGCGGTGTAGAACACTGTGCCTGTATAGCGGTGTAGAACACTGTGCCTGTATAGCGGTGTAGAACACTGTGACTGTATAGCGGTGTAGAGCACTGTGCCTGTATAGTGGTGTAGAACACTGTACCTGTATAGTGGTGTAGAGCACTGTGCCTGTATAGCGGTGTAGAACACTGTGCCTGTATAGTGGTGTAGAACACTGTGCCTGTATAGCGGTGTAGAACACTGTGCCTGTATAGTGGTGTAGAGCACTGCGCCTGTATAGTGGTGTAGAACACTGTGCCTGTATAGTGGTTTAGAACACTGTGCCTGTATAGTGGTGTAGAACACTGTGCCTGTATAGCGGTGTAGAACACTGTGCCTGTATAGTGGTGTAGAACACTGTGCCTGTATAGCGGTGTAGAACACTGTGCCTGTATAGTGGTGTAGAGCACTGCGCCTGTATAGTGGTGTAGAACACTGTGCCTGTATAGTGGTTTAGAACACTGTGCCTGTATAGTGGTGTAGAACACTGTGCCTGTATAGCGGTGTAGAACACTGTGCCTGTATAGCGGTGTAGAACACTGTGCCTTGCAGTAACACGCATAGGGAGTCTGCTGTGGTAGTGAGATAATACTGTGAGTCCGTATGACATGCAGATGACAGGCGTCGCTCTTAGAATCACTGCACTACTATAGAGTGAAAGAACGCACTCCTTTTACACCGATTCCACATAGATGTCTACAGAACCTGTTCTGTTACATGCTGAAATAAGTAGAGCCCCATGACCGAGTGGTGAGAGTGGCAACCGCATGATGAGTCAACACATTGGCCCCATCACAGAGTGGGGAGGGTGGCAACAACATGAGAAGTCAACATAGTGGCACCAGAATAGAAAGGTGAGGCGGCAACGGCATGAGGAGTCAACATAGTGGACCAGTCACAGAGTGGTATGGGTGACAACCAGATGATGAGTCAACACTCAAGTGTTAACTCCTGTTCATTATCACTGTATTTACATGGCTCTGTGGAAAGGGTTATGAATACTGTTAGGACTTTAAATGAGAAGCTGGTAGTTTTCCACAGCTGACATAGGGTTTAAAGAAGACCATGTTTTAGAGGGAAAAAAACAGACTTGTTGACCACCAGAACCAGACAGACGGACCTTGTGAATGTCTGGTGTTCGCTCTGTTGTTATGTCTGGAAACTTGTTTTTGTCTGGAAAACCTGCTGTGTCATTACCATCGAGTATCACTGAAGCTGTAATGTAAGTCTATACCAGACGGGAGCTGAGACATTGTATCTGTTTGTGCTGAGTTTCTCCACTCCACCCTCCCACTAGAAGGTTCTAATCTAGCAAAAACTGTGCATAAGAAGAGCAGTCAGAGCCCCTAGTGTGCTGCAGTTAGGGACCAATGCTTGGAGGGGAGACTCTGCCAGCCTACTGAGTGACCAGAAGAAGACGCTGAGATGGGGACGCTGAGCCACAAACCATGGGTCCTTAACCCTGTGATCAAGCCACACGGACTACTGAGCTACAGACTGTGGGCCCTTGACCAGGATGCCAGCCTTCTGAGAGAGAGAGAGGGACAGCTAGCTCAGGCCTTTCCTGAGCATCAAACACTTCTTCTACCAGGGAGGATACTGGAGAATCCAGACCTATGCCTCGTCCTAGGGAGGAGACTGGAGAAGCCAGACCTATGCCTCGTCCTAGGGAGGAGACTGGAGAAGCCAGCCCTAAGCCTTGTCCTATGGAGGAGACTGGAGAAGCCAGCCCTATGCCTCGTCCTATGGAGGAGACTAAAGAAGCCAGCCCTATGCCTCATCCTAGGGAGGAGACTGGAGAAGCCAGACCTATGCCTCGTCCTAGGGAGGAGACTGGAGAAGCCAGCCCTATGCCTCGTCTGTATTGTTTTGCACCTGAATTCCTTCAGTAAAGAAGCACCCTGGTTACTGCTGACCCTGACTCTCTAGACTTATTTCCCATTGGGGTGCAACATATGGTGACACCTCGACAGTGTCCGGGGAACCCAGTGTAGCGTTGGGGCCACCCCAAACCCGGCCACTGCAGCAACAGCATGAGAAGTCAATATAGTGGTCGATCACAGAGTGGCGAGGGTAGCAATTGCATGAAAAGTCAACGTAGTGGCCCAGTGTTGTGTATCTTACCTCTGTGTGTATAGTAGTGTATAGTGTACGGTGTGTAGTAGTGCACAGTGTATTGTGTATCTTACCTCTGTGTGTATAGCAGTGTATGGTGTGTAGTAGTGTATAGTGTGTAGTACTGTATGGTGTGTAGTAGTGCACAGTGTATTGTGTATCTTACCTCTGTGTGTATAGCAGTGTATAGTGTGTAGTAGTGTATGGTGTGTAGTAGTGCACAGTGTGTTGTGTGTCTTACCTCTGTGTGTATAGTAGTGTATGGTGTATAGTACTGTATGGTGTGTAGTAGTGTATGGTGTGTAGTAGTGTATGGTGTGTAGTAGTGTATGGTGTGTAGTAGTGCACAGTGTGTTGTGTGTCTTACCTCTGTGGGTATAGTAGTGTATGGTGTGTAGTAGTGTATGGTGTGTAGTAGTGTATGGTGTGTAGTAGTGTATGGTGTGTAGTAGTGCACAGTGTGTTGTGTGTCTTACCTCTGTGGGTATAGTAGTGTATGGTGTGTAGTACTGTATGGTGTGTAGTAGTGTATGGTGTGTAGTAGTGTATGGTGTGTAGTAGTGCACAGTGTGTTGTGTGTCTTACCTCTGTGTGTATAGTAGTGTATGGTGTGTAGTAGTGTATGGTGTGTAGTAGTGCACAGTGTGTTGTGTGTCTTACCTCTGTGTGTATAGTAGTGTATGGTGTGTAGTAGTGTATGGTGTGTAGTAGTGTATGGTGTATAGTAGTGTATGGTGTGTAGTAGTGTATGGTGTGTAGTAGTGTATGGTGTGTAGTAGTGTATGGTGTGTAGTAGTGCACAGTGTGTTGTGTGTCTTACCTCTGTGTGTATAGTAGTGTATGGTGTGTAGTAGTGTATGGTGTGTAGTAGTGTATGGTGTGTAGTAGTGTATGGTGTGTAGTAGTGCACAGTGTGTTGTGTGTCTTACCTCTGTGTGTATAGTAGTGTATGGTGTATAGTAGTGTATGGTGTGTAGTAGTGTATGGTGTGTAGTAGTGTATGGTGTGTAGTAGTGCACAGTGTGTTGTGTGTCTTACCTCTGTGTGTATAGTAGTGTATGGTGTATAGTAGTGTATGGTGTGTAGTAGTGTATGGTGTGTAGTAGTGTATGGTGTGTAGTAGTGCACAGTGTGTTGTGTGTCTTACCTCTGTGTGTATAGTAGTGTATGGTGTGTAGTAGTGTATGGTGTGTAGTAGTGTATGGTGTGTAGTAGTGTATGGTGTGTAGTAGTGTATGGTGTGTAGTAGTGTATGGTGTGTAGTAGTGCACAGTGTGTTGTGTGTCTTACCTCTGTGTGTATAGTATTGTACGGTGTGTAGTAGTGTATGGTGTGTAGTAGTGTATGGTGTGTAGTAGTGTATGGTGTGTAGTAGTGTATGGTGTGTAGTAGTGTATGGTGTGTAGTAGTGTATGGTGTGTAGTAGTGCACAGTGTGTTGTGTGTCTTACCTCTGTGTGTATAGTATTGTACGGTGTGTAGTAGTGTATGGTGTGTAGTAGTGTATGGTGTGTAGTACTGTATGGTGTGTAGTAGTGCACAGTGTGTTGTGTGTCTTACCTCTGTGTGTATAGTATTGTACGGTGTGTAGTAGTGTATGGTGTGTAGTAGTGTATGGTGTGTAGTAGTGTATGGTGTGTAGTAGTGCACAGTGTGTTGTGTGTCTTACCTCTGTGTTTTCCTCCTTTCTCTGCTGTGAATGTTTCTGCTGGGGGAAGTGAGAGCAGAAGGAGGAGGAGGAGGAGTCCAGGGTGAGGAGGATGATGAAGAAGATGGTGAGGATTGTGTAATGACTTGACTTTCTGCCCAGTCTTTTCCCTGCACATAAATCTCTTTCTGCTCGAATCAAACAATAGAGATGAGCGATGTGAGATCGAGCTGTTGACATGGAGACCATACGTGTGCGTGTATGTGTGTGTGTGTGTGTGTGTGATTCCAACAGGATACAAGGTGGAGAGTGCTGCAATACATCACAGACAGACAGACTCATTAACTAATGCAGACAGTGAGACTATGGATTCTTTACTGTAAGAGCAGTGAGACTATGGGGCTCTTTACTGTAAGAGCGGTGAGACTATGGACTCTTTACTGTAAGAGCAGTGAGACTATGGACTCTATACTGTAAGAGCAGTGAGACTATGGACTCTTTACTGTAAGAGCAGTGAGACTATGGACTCTTTACTGTAACAGCAGTGAGACTATGGAGTCTTTACTGTAAGAGCAGTGAGACTATGGACTCTTTACTGTAAGAGCAGTGAGACTATGGACTCTATACTGTAAGAGCAGTGAGACTATGGACTCTTTACTGTAAGAGCAGTGAGACTATGGACTCTTTACTGTAATGGCAGTGGGACTATCGACTCTTTACTGTAAGAGCGGTGAGACTATGGACTCTTTACTGTAAGAGCGGTGAGACTATGGACTCTATACTGTAAGAGCAGTGAGACTATGGACTCTTTACTGTAAGAGCAGTGAGACTATGGACTCTTTACTGTAAGAGCAGTGAGACTATGGACTCTTTAGTGTAAGATCAGTGAGACTATGGACTCTGTACTGTAAGAGCAGTGAGACTATGGACTCTTTACTGTAAGAGCGGTGAGGCTATGGACTCTGTACTGTAAGAGCAGTGAGACTATGGACTCTATACTGTAAGAGCAGTGAGACTATGGACTCTATACTGTAAGAGCAGTGAGACTATGGACTCTTTACTGTAAGAGCAGAGAGACTATGGACTCTGTACTGTAAGAGCAGTGAGACTATGGACTCTTTACTGTAAGAGCAGTGAGACTATGGACTCTATACTGTAAGAGCAGTGAGACTATGGACTCTATACTGTAAGAGCAGTGAGACTATGGACTCTTTACTGTAAGAGCAGTGAGACTATGGACTCTTTACTGTAAGAGCAGTGAGACTATGGACTCTTTACTGTAAGAGCAGTGAGACTATGGGCTCTATACTGTAAGAGCAGTGAGACTATGGACTCTGTACTGTAAGAGCAGTGAGACTATGGACTCTTTACTGTAAGAACAGTGAGGCTATGGACTCTTTACTGTAAGAGCAGTGAGACTATGGACACTGTACTGTAAGAGCAGTGAGACTATGGACTCTTTACTGTAAGAGCAGTGAGACTATGGATTCTTTACTGTAAGAGCAGTGAGACTATGGACACTGTACTGTAAGAGCAGTGAGACTATGGACTCTTTACTGTAAGAGCAGTGAGACTATGGACACTGTACTGTAAGAGCAGTGAGACTATGGACTCTTTACTGTAAGAGCGGTGAGACTATGGATTCTTTACTGTAAGAGCAGTGAGACTATGGACTCTTTACTGTAAGAGCGGTGAGACTATGGATTCTTTACTGTAAGATCAGTGAGACTATGGACTCTATACTGTAAGAGCAGTGAGACTATGGACTCTATACTGTAAGAGCAGTGAGACTATGGGCTCTTTACTGTAAGAGCAGTGAGACTATGGACTATTTACTGTAAGAGCAGTGAGACTATGGACTCTTTACTGTAAGAGCAGTGAGACTATGGACTCTGTACTGTAAGAGCAGTGATACTATGGTCTCTTTACTGTAAGAGCAGTGAGACTATGGACTATTTACTGTAAGAGCAGTGAGACTATGGACTCTTTACTGTAAGAGCAGTGAGACTATGGACTCCTTATTGTAAGAGCAGTGAGACTATGGACTCTATACTGTAAGAGCAGTGAGACTATGGACTCTTTACTGTAAGAGCAGTGAGACTATGGACTCCTTATTGTAATGAGCAGTGAGACTATGGACTCTTTAGTGTAAGAGCAGTGAGACTATGGACTCTATACTGTAAGAGCAGTGAGACTATGGACTCTTTACTGTAAGAGCAGTGATACTATGGACTCTTTACTGTAAGAGCAGTGATACTATGGACTCTTTACTGTAAGAGCAGTGAGACTATGGACTATTTACTGTAAGAGCAGTGAGACTATGGACTCTTTACTGTAAGAGCAGTGAGACTATGGACTCTATACTGTAAGAGCAGTGAGACTATGGACTCTTTACTGTAAGAGCAGTGAGACTATGGACTCCTTATTGTAAGAGCAGTGAGACTATGGACTCTTTAGTGTAAGAGCAGTGAGACTATGGACTCTATACTGTAAGAGCAGTGAGACTATGGACTCTTTACTGTAAGAGCAGTGATACTATGGACTCTTTACTGTAAGAGCAGTGATACTATGGACTCTTTACTGTAAGAGCAGTGAGACTATGGACTATTTACTGTAAGAGCAGTGAGACTATGGACTCTTTACTGTAAGAGCAGTGAGACTATGGACTCTTTACTGTAAGAGCGGTGAGACTATGGACTCTATACTGTAAGAGCAGTGAGACTATGGACTCTTTACTGTAAGAGCAGTGAGACTATGGACTCTATACTGTAAGAGCAGTGAGACTATGGACTCTATACTGTAAGAGCAGTGAGACTATGGACTCTTTACTGTAAGAGCAGAGAGACTATGGACTCTGTACTGTAAGAGCAGTGAGACTATGGACTCTTTAGTGTAAGAGCAGTGAGACTATGGACTCTATACTGTAAGAGAAGTGAGACTATGGACTCTTTACTGTAAGAGCAGTGAGACTATGGACTCTTTACGGTAAGAGCAGTGAGACTATGGACTCTTTCCTGTAAGAGCAGCGAGACTACGGACTCTTTACTGTAAGAGCAGTGAGACTATGGACTCTTTACTGTAAGAGCAGTGAGACTATGGATCTCTATACTGTAAGAGCAGTGAGACTATGGACTCTTTACTGTAAGAGCAGTGAGACTATGGACTCTATACTGTAAGAGCAGTGAGACTATGGACTCTATACTGTAAGAGCAGTGAGACTATGGACTCTTTCCTGTAAGAGCAGCGAGACTACGGACTCTTTACTGTAAGAGCAGTGAGACTATGGACTCTTTACTGTAAGAGCAGTGAGACTATGGATCTCTATACTGTAAGAGCAGTGAGACTATGGACTCTATACTGTAAGAGCAGTGAGACTATGGACTCTATACTGTAAGAGCAGTGAGACTATGGACTCTTTACTGTAAGAGCAGAGAGACTATGGACTCTGTACTGTAAGAGCAGTGAGACTATGGACTCTTTACTGTAAGAACAGTGAGACTATGGACTCTTTACTGTAAGAGCAGTGAGACTATGGAGTCTTTACTGTAAGAGCAGTGAGACTATGGACTCTTTACTGTAAGAGCAGTGAGACTATGGACTCTATACTGTAAGAGCAGTGAGACTATGGACTCTTTACTGTAAGAGCAGTGAGACTATGGACTCTTTACTGTAACAGCAGTGAGACTATGGAGTCTTTACTGTAAGAGCAGTGAGACTATGGACTCTTTACTGTAAGAGCAGTGAGACTATGGACTCTATACTGTAAGAGCAGTGAGACTATGGACTCTTTACTGTAAGAGCAGTGAGACTATGGACTCTTTACTGTAATGGCAGTGGGACTATGGACTCTTTACTGTAAGAGCGGTGAGACTATGGACTCTATACTGTAAGAGCAGTGAGACTATGGACTCTTTACTGTAAGAGCAGTGAGACTATGGACTCTATACTGTAAGAGCAGTGAGACTATGGACTCTTTACTGTAAGAGCAGTGAGACTATGGGCTCTTTACTGTAAGAGCAGTGAGACTATGGACTCTTTAGTGTAAGATCAGTGAGACTATGGACTCTGTACTGTAAGAGCAGTGAGACTATGGACTCTTTACTGTAAGAGCGGTGAGGCTATGGACTCTGTACTGTAAGAGCAGTGAGACTATGGACTCTATACTGTAAGAGCAGTGAGACTATGGACTCTATACTGTAAGAGCAGTGAGACTATGGACTCTTTACTGTAAGAGCAGAGAGACGATGGACTCTGTACTGTAAGAGCAGTGAGACTATGGACTCTTTACTGTAAGAGCAGTGAGACTATGGACTCTATACTGTAAGAGCAGTGAGACTATGGACTCTATACTGTAAGAGCAGTGAGACTATGGACTCTTTACTGTAAGAGCAGTGAGACTATGGACTCTTTACTGTAAGAGCAGTGAGACTATGGACTCTTTACTGTAAGAGCAGTGAGACTATGGGCTCTATACTGTAAGAGCAGTGAGACTATGGACTCTGTACTGTAAGAGCAGTGAGACTATGGACTCTTTACTGTAAGAACAGTGAGGCTATGGACTCTTTACTGTAAGAGCAGTGAGACTATGGACACTGTACTGTAAGAGCAGTGAGACTATGGACTCTTTACTGTAAGAGCAGTGAGACTATGGATTCTTTACTGTAAGAGCAGTGAGACTATGGACACTGTACTGTAAGAGCAGTGAGACTATGGACTCTTTACTGTAAGAGCAGTGAGACTATGGACACTGTACTGTAAGAGCAGTGAGACTATGGACTCTTTACTGTAAGAG
The DNA here is from genome assembly GCF_905171765.1 of Bufo bufo. Classification (NCBI taxonomy): domain Eukaryota; kingdom Metazoa; phylum Chordata; class Amphibia; order Anura; family Bufonidae; genus Bufo; species Bufo bufo. The sequence continues at coordinate 78,564 of NW_024399989.1, forward strand.
CGGTGAGACTATGGATTCTTTACTGTAAGAGCAGTGAGACTATGGACTCTTTACTGTAAGAGCGGTGAGACTATGGATTCTTTACTGTAAGATCAGTGAGACTATGGACTCTATACTGTAAGAGCAGTGAGACTATGGACTCTATACTGTAAGAGCAGTGAGACTATGGGCTCTTTACTGTAAGAGCAGTGAGACTATGGACTATTTACTGTAAGAGCAGTGAGACTATGGACTCTGTACTGTAAGAGCAGTGATACTATGGACTCTTTACTGTAAGAGCAGTGAGACTATGGACTATTTACTGTAAGAGCAGTGAGACTATGGACTCTTTACTGTAAGAGCAGTGAGACTATGGACTCCTTATTGTAAGAGCAGTGAGACTATGGACTCTATACTGTAAGAGCAGTGAGACTATGGACTCTTTACTGTAAGAGCAGTGAGACTATGGACTCCTTATTGTAATGAGCAGTGAGACTATGGACTCTTTAGTGTAAGAGCAGTGAGACTATGGACTCTATACTGTAAGAGCAGTGAGACTATGGACTCTTTACTGTAAGAGCAGTGATACTATGGACTCTTTACTGTAAGAGCAGTGAGACTATGGACTATTTACTGTAAGAGCAGTGAGACTATGGACTCTTTACTGTAAGAGCAGTGAGACTATGGACTCTATACTGTAAGAGCAGTGAGACTATGGACTCTTTACTGTAAGAGCAGTGAGACTATGGACTCCTTATTGTAAGAGCAGTGAGACTATGGACTCTTTAGTGTAAGAGCAGTGAGACTATGGACTCTATACTGTAAGAGCAGTGAGACTATGGACTCTTTACTGTAAGAGCAGTGATACTATGGACTCTTTACTGTAAGAGCAGTGATACTATGGACTCTTTACTGTAAGAGCAGTGAGACTATGGACTATTTACTGTAAGAGCAGTGAGACTATGGACTCTTTACTGTAAGAGCAGTGAGACTATGGACTCTTTACTGTAAGAGCGGTGAGACTATGGACTCTATACTGTAAGAGCAGTGAGACTATGGACTCTTTACTGTAAGAGCAGTGAGACTATGGACTCTATACTGTAAGAGCAGTGAGACTATGGACTCTATACTGTAAGAGCAGTGAGACTATGGACTCTTTACTGTAAGAGCAGAGAGACTATGGACTCTGTACTGTAAGAGCAGTGAGACTATGGACTCTTTACTGTAAGAGCAGTGAGACTATAGACTCTATACTGTAAGAGAAGTGAGACTATGGACTCTTTACTGTAAGAGCAGTGAGACTATGGACTCTTTACGGTAAGAGCAGTGAGACTATGGACTCTTTCCTGTAAGAGCAGCGAGACTACGGACTCTTTCCTGTAAGAGCAGTGAGACTATGGACTCTTTACTGTAAGAGCAGTGAGACTATGGATCTCTATACTGTAAGAGCAGTGAGACTATGGACTCTTTACTGTAAGAGCAGTGAGACTATGGACTCTATACTGTAAGAGCAGTGAGACTATGGACTCTATACTGTAAGAGCAGTGAGACTATGGACTCTTTCCTGTAAGAGCAGCGAGACTACGGACTCTTTACTGTAAGAGCAGTGAGACTATGGACTCTTTACTGTAAGAGCAGTGAGACTATGGACTCTATACTGTAAGAGCAGTGAGACTATGGACTCTATACTGTAAGAGCAGTGAGACTATGGACTCTTTACTGTAAGAACAGTGAGATTATGGACTCTTTACTGTAAGAGCAGTGAGACTATGGACTCTTTACTGTAAAAGCAGTGAGACTATGGACTCTATACTGTAAGAGCAGTGAGACTATGGACTCTATACTGTAAGAGCAGTGAGACTATGGACTCTGTACTGTAAGAGCAGTGAGACTATGGACTCTTTACTGTAAGAACAGTGAGACTATGGACTCTATACTGTAAGAGAAGTCAGACTACGGACTCTTTACTGTAAGAGCAGTGAGACTATGGACTCTTTACGGTAAGAGCAGTGAGACTATGGACTCTATACTGTAAGAGCAGTGAGACTATGGACTCTATACTGTAAGAGCAGTGAGACTATGGACTCTTTCCTGTAAGAGCAGCGAGACTACGGACTCTTTACTGTAAGAGCAGTGAGACTATGGACTCTTTACTGTAAGATCAGTGAGACTATGGACTCTTTACTGTAAGAGCGGTGAGACTATGGACTCTTTACTGTAGGAGCAGTGAGACTATGGACTCTATACTGTAAGATCAGTGAGACTATGGACTCTTTACAGTAAGAGCAGTGAGACTATGGACTCTTTACTGTAAGATCAGTGAGACTATGGACTCTTTACAGTAAGAGCAGTGATACTATGGACTCTTTCCTGTAAGAGCAGAGAGACTATGGACTCTGTACTGTAAGAGCAGTGAGACTATGGACTCTTTACTGTAAGAGCAGTGAGACTATGGACTCTTTACTGTAAGAGCAGTGAGACTATGGACTCTATACTGTAAGAGCAGTAAGACTATGGACTCTTTACTGTAAGAGCAGTGAGACTATGGACTCTATACTGTAAGAGCAGTGAGACTATGGACTCTATACTGTAAGAGCAGTGAGACTATGGACTCTTTAGTGTAAGAGCAGTGACACTATGGACTCTATACTGTAAGAGCAGTGAGACTATGGACTCTTTACTGTAAGAGCAGTGAGACTATGGACTCTAAACTGTAAGAGCAGTGAGACTATGGACTCTAAACTGTAAGAGCAGTGAGACTATGGACTCTTTACTGTAAGAGCAGTGAGACTATGGACTCTTTACTATAAGAGCAGTGAGACTAAGGACTCTATACTGTAAGAGCAGTGAGACTATGGACTCTTTACTGTAAGAGCAGTGAGACTATGGACTCTCTACTGTAAGAGCAGTGAGACTATGGAACTCTTTACTGTAAGAGCAGTGAGACTATGGATTCTTTACTGTAAGAGCAGTGAGACTATGGAACTCTTTACTGTAAGAGCAGTGAGACTATGGACTCTTTACTGTAAGAGCAGTGAGACTATGGACTCTTTACTGTAAGAAAAGTGAGACTATAGACTCTTTACTGTAAGAGCAGTGAGACTATGGACTCTTTACTGTAAGAGCAGTGAGACTATGGACTCTTTACGGTAATGGCAGTGGGACTATGGACTCTTTACTGTAAGAGCAGTGAGACTGTGGACTCTTTACTGTAAGAGCAGTGAGACTATGGACTCTATACTGAAAGAGCAGTGAGACTATGGACTCTTTACTGTAAGAGCAGTGAGACTATGGACTCTTTACTGTAAGAGCAGTGAGACTATGGACTCTATACTGTAAGAGCAGTGAGACTATGGACTCTTTACTGTAAGAGCAGTGAGACTATGGACTCTTTACGGTAAGAGCAGTGAGACTATGGACTCTGTACTGTAAGAGCAGTGAGACTATGGACTCTTTACGGTAAGAGCAGTGAGACTATGGACTCTGTACTGTAAGAGCAGTGAGACTATGGACTCTTTACTGTAAGAGCAGTGAGACTATGGACTCTTTACTGTAAGAGCGGTCAGACTATGGACTCTTTACTGTAAGAGCAGTGAGACTATGGACTCTTTACTGTAAGAGCAGTGAGACTATGGACTCTTTACTGTAAGAGCAGTGAGACTATGGACTCTTTACTGTAAGAGCAGTGAGACTATGGACTCTTTACTGTAAGAGCAGTGAGACTATGGACTCTTTACTGTAAGAGCGGTCAGACTATGGACTCTTTACTGTAAGAGCAGTGAGACTATGGACTCTTTACTGTAAGAGCAGTGAGACTATGGACTCTTTACTGTAAGAGCAGTGAGACTATGGACTCTTTACTGTAAGAGCAGTGAGACTATGGACTCTTTACTGTAAGAGCAGTGAGACTATGGACTCTATACAGGTAAGAGCAGTGAGACTATGGACTCTTTACTGTAAGAGCAGTGAGACTATGGACTCTTTACTGTAAGAGCAGTGAGACTGCGGTCTCTTTACTGTAAGAGCAGTGAGACTATGGACTCTATACTGTAAGAGCAGTGAGACTGCGGTCTCTTTACTGTAAGAGCAGTGAGACTATGGACTCTTTACTGTAAGAGCAGTGAGACTGCGGTCTCTTTACTGTAAGAGCAGTGAGACTATGGACTCTTTACTGTAAGAGCAGTGAGACTATGGACTCTTTACTGTAAGAGCAGTGAGACTATGGATTCTTTACTGTAAGAGCAGTGAGACTGTGGACTCTATACTGTAAGAGCAGTGAGACTATGGACTCTTTACTGTAAGAACAGTGAGATTATGGACTCTTTACTGTAACAGCAGTGAGACTATGGACTCTTTACTGTAAGAGCAGTGAGACTATGGACTCTTTACTGTAAGAGCAGTGAGACTATGGACTCTATACTGTAAGAGCAGTGAGACTATGGACTCTATACTGTAACAGCAGTGAGACTATGGACTCTTTACTGTAACAGCAGTGAGACTATGGACTCTTTACTGTAAGAACAGTGAGACTATGGACTCTTTACTGTAACAGCAGTGAGACTATGGACTCTTTACTGTAAGAGCAGTGAGACTATAGACTCTTTACTGTAAGAGCAGTGAGACTATGGACTCTTTACTGTAAGAGCAGTGAGACTATGGACTCTATACTGTAAGAGCAGTGAGACTATGGACTCTATACTGTAACAGCAGTGAGACTACAGACTCTTTACTGTAAGAGTAGTGAGACTATGGACTCTTTACTGTAAGAGCAGTGAGACTACAGACTCTTTACTGTAAGAGCAGTGAGACTATGGACTCTTTACTGTAAGAGCAGTGAGACTATGGACTCTTTACTGTAAGAGCAGTGAACTATGGACTCTTTACTGTAAGAGCAGTGAGACTATGGACCCTATACTGTAAGAGCAGTGAGACTATGGACTCTTTACTGTAAGAGCAGTGAGACTGTGGACTCTTTACTGTATGAGCAGTGAGACTATGGACTCTATACTGTAAGAGCAGTGAGACTATGGATTCTTTACTGTAAGAACAGTGAGACTATGGACTCTATACTGTAAGAGCAGTGAGACTATAGATTCTTTACTGTAAGAGCAGTGAGACTATGGACTCTTTACTGTAAGAACAGTGAGACTATGGACTCTTTACTGTAAGAGCAGTGAGACTATGGACTGTTTACTGTAAGAGCAGTGAGACTATGGACTCTTTACTGTAAGAGCAGTGATAATATGGACTCTTTACTGTAAAAGCAGTGAGACTATGGACTCTTTACTGTAAGAGCAGTGAGACTATGGACTCTATACTGTAAGAGCAGTGAGACTATGGACTCTATACTGTAAGAGCAGTGAGACTATGGACTCTTTACTGTAAGAGCAGTGAGACTATAAACTCTTTAGTGTAAGAGCAGTGAGACTGTGGACTCTTTACTGTAAGAGCAGTGAGACTATGGACTCTATACTGTAAGAGCAGTGAGACTATGGACTCTTTACTGTAAGAGCAGTGAGACTATGGACTCTATACTGTAAGAGCAGTGAGACTATGGACTCTTTACTGTAAAAGCAGTGAGACTATGGACTCTTTACTGTAAGAGCAGTGAGACTGTGGACTTTACTGTAAGAGCAGTGATATTATGGACTCTTTAGTGTAAGAGCAGTGAGACTATGGACTCTTTAGTGTAAGAGCAGTGAGACTATGGACTCTACACTGTAAGAGCAGTGAGACAATGGACTCTATACTGTAAGAGCAGTGAGACTATGGAGTCTTTACTGTAAGAGCAGTGAGACTGTGGACTTTACTGTAAGAGCAGTGATATTATGGACTCTTTAGTGTAAGAGCAGTGAGACTATGGACTCTTTACTGTAAGAGCAGTGAGACTATGGACTCTTTACTGTAAGAGCAGTGAGACAATGGACTCTATACTGTAAGAGCAGTGAGACTATGGAGTCTTTACTGTAAGAGCAGTGAGACTATGGACTCTTTACTGTAAGAGCAGTGAGACTATGGACTCTTTACTGTAACAGCAGTGAGACTATGGAGTCTTTACTGTAAGAGCAGTGAGACTATGGACTCTTTACTGTAAGAGCAGTGAGACTGTGGACTTTACTGTAAGAGCAGTGAGACTATGGACTCTTTACTGTAAGAGAAGTGAGACTATGGATTCTTTACTGTAAGAGCAGTAAGACTATGGACTCTTTACGGTAATGGCAGTGGGACTATGGACTCTTTACTGTAAGAGCAGTGAGACTATGGACTCTTTAGTGTAAGAGCAGTGAGACTATGGACTCTTTAGTGTAAGAGCAGTGAGACTATGGACTCTTTACTGTAAGAGCAGTGAGACTATGGACTCTATACTGTAAGAGCAGTGAGACTATGGACACTTTACTGTAAGAGCAGTGAGACTATGGACTCTATACTGTAAGAGCAGTGAGACTATGGACTCTTTACTGTAAGAGCAGTGAGACTATGGACTCTTTACTGTAAGAGCAGTGAGACTATGGACTCTTTACTGTAAGAGCAGTGAGACTATGGACTCTATACTGTAAGAGCAGTGAGACTATGTACTCTTTACTGTAAGAGCAGTGAGACTATGGACTCTTTACTGTAAGAGCAGTGAGACTATGGACTCTATACTGTAAGAGCAGTGAGACTATGGACTCTTTACTGTAAGAGCAGTGAGACTATGGATTCTTTACGGTAATGGCAGTGGGACTATGGACTCTTTACTGTAAGAGCAGTGAGGCTATGTACTCTTTACTGTAAGAGCAGTGAGACTATGGACTCTTTACTGTAAGAGCAGTGAAACTATGGACTCTTTACTGTAAGAGCAGTGAGACTATGGACTCTTTACTGTAAGAGCAGTGAGACTATAGACTCTTTACTGTAAGAGCAGTGAGACTATGGACTCTATACTGTAAGTGCAGTGAGACTATGGACTCTTTACTGTAAGAGCAGTGAGACTATGGAATCTATACAGTAAGAGCAGTGAGACTATGGACTCTTTATTGTAAGAGCAGTGAGACTATAGACTCTATACTGTAAGAGCAGTGAGACTATAAAGTCTTTACTGTAAGAGCAGTGAGACTATGGACTCTGTACTGTAAGAGCAGTGAGACTATGGACTCTTTACTGTAAGAGCAGTGAGACTATGGACTCTTTACTGTAAGAGCGGTCAGACTATGGACTCTTTACTGTAAGAGCAGTGAGACTATGGACTCTTTACTGTAAGAGCAGTGAGACTATGGACTCTTTACTGTAAGAGCAGTGAGACTATGGACTCTTTACTGTAAGAGCAGTGAGACTATGGACTCTTTACTGTAAGAGCAGTGAGACTATGGACTCTTTACTGTAAGAGCGGTCAGACTATGGACTCTTTACTGTAAGAGCAGTGAGACTATGGACTCTTTACTGTAAGAGCAGTGAGACTATGGACTCTTTACTGTAAGAGCAGTGAGACTATGGACTCTTTACTGTAAGAGCAGTGAGACTATGGACTCTTTACTGTAAGAGCAGTGAGACTATGGACTCTCTACAGGTAAGAGCAGTGAGACTATGGACTCTTTACTGTAAGAGCAGTGAGACTATGGACTCTTTACTGTAAGAGCAGTGAGACTGCGGTCTCTTTACTGTAAGAGCAGTGAGACTATGGACTCTATACTGTAAGAGCAGTGAGACTGCGGTCTCTTTACTGTAAGAGCAGTGAGACTATGGACTCTTTACTGTAAGAGCAGTGAGACTGCGGTCTCTTTACTGTAAGAGCAGTGAGACTATGGACTCTTTACTGTAAGAGCAGTGAGACTATGGACTCTTTACTGTAAGAGCAGTGAGACTATGGATTCTTTACTGTAAGAGCAGTGAGACTGTGGACTCTATACTGTAAGAGCAGTGAGACTATGGACTCTTTACTGTAAGAACAGTGAGATTATGGACTCTTTACTGTAACAGCAGTGAGACTATGGACTCTTTACTGTAAGAGCAGTGAGACTATGGACTCTTTACTGTAAGAGCAGTGAGACTATAGACTCTATACTGTAAGAGCAGTGAGACTATGGACTCTATACTGTAACAGCAGTGAGACTATGGACTCTTTACTGTAACAGCAGTGAGACTATGGACTCTTTACTGTAAGAACAGTGAGACTATGGACTCTTTACTGTAACAGCAGTGAGACTATGGACTCTATACTGTAAGAGCAGTGAGACTATAGACTCTTTACTGTAAGAGCAGTGAGACTATGGACTCTTTACTGTAAGAGCAGTGAGACTATGGACTCTATACTGTAAGAGCAGTGAGACTATGGACTCTATACTGTAACAGCAGTGAGACTACAGACTCTTTACTGTAAGAGCAGTGAGACTATGGACTCTTTACTGTAAGAGCAGTGAGACTACAGACTCTTTACTGTAAGAGCAGTGAGACTATGGACTCTTTACTGTAAGAGCAGTGAGACTATGGACTCTTTACTGTAAGAGCAGTGAACTATGGACTCTTTACTGTAAGAGCAGTGAGACTATGGACCCTATACTGTAAGAGCAGTGAGACTATGGACTCTTTACTGTAAGAGCAGTGAGACTGTGGACTCTTTACTGTATGAGCAGTGAGACTATGGACTCTATACTGTAAGAGCAGTGAGACTATGGATTCTTTACTGTAAGAGCAGTGAGACTATGGACTCTTTACTGTAAGAGCAGTGATAATATGGACTCTTTACTGTAAAAGCAGTGAGACTATGGACTCTTTACTGTAAGAGCAGTGAGACTATGGACCCTATACTGTAAGAGCAGTGAGACTATGGATTCTTTACTGTAAGAGCAGTGAGACTATGGACTCTTTACTGTAAGAACAGTGAGACTATGGACTCTTTACTGTAAGAGCAGTGAGACTATGGACTGTTTACTGTAAGAGCAGTGAGACTATGGACTCTTTACTGTAAGAGCAGTGATAATATGGACTCTTTACTGTAAAAGCAGTGAGACTATGGACTCTTTACTGTAAGAGCAGTGAGACTATGGACTCTATACTGTAAGAGCAGTGAGACTATGGACTCTATACTGTAAGAGCAGTGAGACTATGGACTCTTTACTGTAAGAGCAGTGAGACTATAAACTCTTTAGTGTAAGAGCAGTGAGACTGTGGACTCTTTACTGTAAGAGCAGTGAGACTATGGACTCTATACTGTAAGAGCAGTGAGACTATGGACTCTTTACTGTAAGAGCAGTGAGACTATGGACTCTATACTGTAAGAGCAGTGAGACTATGGACTCTTTACTGTAAAAGCAGTGAGACTATGGACTCTTTACTGTAAGAGCAGTGAGACTGTGGACTTTACTGTAAGAGCAGTGAGACTATGGACTCTTTAGTGTAAGAGCAGTGAGACTATGGACTCTTTAGTGTAAGAGCAGTGAGACTATGGACTCTACACTGTAAGAGCAGTGAGACAATGGACTCTATACTGTAAGAGCAGTGAGACTATGGAGTCTTTACTGTAAGAGCAGTGAGACTGTGGACTTTACTGTAAGAGCAGTGATATTATGGACTCTTTAGTGTAAGAGCAGTGAGACTATGGACTCTTTACTGTAAGAGCAGTGAGACTACAGACTCTTTACTGTAAGAGCAGTGAGACTATGGACTCTTTACTGTAAGAGCAGTGAGACTATGGACTCTTTACTGTAAGAGCAGTGAACTATGGACTCTTTACTGTAAGAGCAGTGAGACTATGGACCCTATACTGTAAGAGCAGTGAGACTATGGACTCTTTACTGTAAGAGCAGTGAGACTGTGGACTCTTTACTGTATGAGCAGTGAGACTATGGACTCTATACTGTAAGAGCAGTGAGACTATGGATTCTTTACTGTAAGAGCAGTGAGACTATGGACTCTTTACTGTAAGAACAGTGAGACTATGGACTCTATACTGTAAGAGCAGTGAGACTATGGATTCTTTACTGTAAGAGCAGTGAGACTATGGACTCTTTACTGTAAGAACAGTGAGACTATGGACTCTTTACTGTAAGAGCAGTGAGACTATGGACTCTATACTGTAAGAGCAGTGAGACTATGGACTCTATACTGTAAGAGCAGTGAGACTATGGACTCTTTACTGTAAGAGCAGTGAGACTATAAACTCTTTAGTGTAAGAGCAGTGAGACTGTGGACTCTTTACTGTAAGAGCAGTGAGACTATGGACTCTATACTGTAAGAGCAGTGAGACTATGGACTCTTTACTGTAAGAGCAGTGAGACTATGGACTCTATACTGTAAGAGCAGTGAGACTATGGACTCTTTACTGTAAAAGCAGTGAGACTATGGACTCTTTACTGTAAGAGCAGTGAGACTGTGGACTTTACTGTAAGAGCAGTGAGACTATGGACTCTTTAGTGTAAGAGCAGTGAGACTATGGACTCTTTAGTGTAAGAGCAGTGAGACTATGGACTCTACACTGTAAGAGCAGTGAGACAATGGACTCTATACTGTAAGAGCAGTGAGACTATGGAGTCTTTACTGTAAGAGCAGTGAGACTGTGGACTTTACTGTAAGAGCAGTGATATTATGGACTCTTTAGTGTAAGAGTAGTGAGACTATGGACTCTTTACTGTAAGAGCAGTGAGACTATGGACTCTTTACTGTAAGAGCAGTGAGACAATGGACTCTATACTGTAAGAGCAGTGAGACTATGGAGTCTTTACTGTAAGAGCAGTGAGACTATGGACTCTTTACTGTAAGAGCAGTGAGACTATGGACTCTTTACTGTAACAGCAGTGAGACTATGGAGTCTTTACTGTAAGAGCAGTGCGACTATGGACTCTTTACTGTAAGAGCAGTGAGACTGTGGACTTTACTGTAAGAGCAGTGAGACTATGGACTCTTTACTGTAAGAGAAGTGAGACTATGGATTCTTTACTGTAAGAGCAGTAAGACTATGGACTCTTTACGGTAATGGCAGTGGGACTATGGACTCTTTACTGTAAGAGCAGTGAGACTATGGACTCTTTAGTGTAAGAGCAGTGAGACTATGGACTCTTTAGTGTAAGAGCAGTGAGACTATGGACTCTTTACTGTAAGAGCAGTGAGACTATGGACTCTATACTGTAAGAGCAGTGAGACTATGGACACTTTACTGTAAGAGCAGTGAGACTATGGACTCTATACTGTAAGAGCAGTGAGACTATGGACTCTTTACTGTAAGAGCAGTGAGACTATGGACTCTTTACTGTAAGAGCAGTGAGACTATGGACTCTTTACTGTAAGAGCAGTGAGACTATGGACTCTATACTGTAAGAGCAGTGAGACTATGTACTCTTTACTGTAAGAGCAGTGAGACTATGGACTCTTTACTGTAAGAGCAGTGAGACTATGGACTCTATACTGTAAGAGCAGTGAGACTATGGACTCTTTACTGTAAGAGCAGTGAGACTATGGATTCTTTACGGTAATGGCAGTGGGACTATGGACTCTTTACTGTAAGAGCAGTGAGGCTATGTACTCTTTACTGTAAGAGCAGTGAGACTATGGACTCTTTACTGTAAGAGCAGTGAAACTATGGACTCTTTACTGTAAGAGCAGTGAGACTATGGACTCTTTACTGTAAGAGCAGTGAGACTATAGACTCTTTACTGTAAGAGCAGTGAGACTATGGACTCTATACTGTAAGAGCAGTGAGACTATGGACTCTTTACTGTAAGAGCAGTGAGACTATGGAATCTATACAGTAAGAGCAGTGAGACTATGGACTCTTTATTGTAAGAGCAGTGAGACTATAGACTCTATACTGTAAGAGCAGTGAGACTATAAAGTCTTTACTGTAAGAGCAGTGAGACTATGGACTCTTTACTGTAAGAGCAGTGAGACTATGGACTCTTTACTGTAAGAGCAGTGAGACTATGGACTCTTTACTGTAAGAGCAGTGAGACTATGGACTCTATACTGTAAGAGCAGTGAGACTATGGACTCTTTACTGTAACAGCAGTGAGACTATGGACTCTATACAGTAAGAGCAGTGAGACTATGGACTCTTTATTGTAAGAGCAGTGAGACTATGGACTCTATACTGTAAGAGCAGTGAGACTATAAAGTCTTTACTGTAAGAGCAGTGAGACTATGGGGCTCTTTACTGTAAGAGCAGTGAGACTATGGACTCTTTACTGTAACAGCAGTGAGACTATGGACTCTTTACTGTAAGAGAAGTGAGACTATGGATTCTTTACTGTAAGAGCAGTAAGACTATGGACTCTTTACGGTAATGGCAGTGGGACTATGGACTCTTTACTGTAAGAGCAGTGAGACTGTGGACTCTTTACTGTAAGAGCAGTGAGACTATGGACTCTATACTGAAAGAGCAGTGAGACTATGGACTCTTTACTGTAAGAGCAGTGAGACTGCGGTCTCTTTACTGTAAGAGCAGTGAGACTATGGACTCTTTACTGTAAGAGCAGTGAGACTGCGGTCTCTTTACTGTAAGAGCAGTGAGACTATGGACTCTTTACTGTAAGAGCAGTGAGACTATGGACTCTTTACTGTAAGAGCAGTGAGACTATGGATTCTTTACTGTAAGAGCAGTGAGACTGTGGACTCTATACTGTAAGAGCAGTGAGACTATGGACTCTTTACTGTACGAGCAGTGAGACTATGGACTCTTTACTGTAAGAACAGTGAAATTATGGACTCTATACTGTAAGAACAGTGAGACTATGGACTCTTTACTGTAACAGCAGTGAGACTATGGACTCTTTACTGTAAGAGCAGTGAGACTATAGACTCTTTAA